>NW_013952597.1:464571-466466 GCF_001266775.1 Austrofundulus limnaeus
GTTTTATATCATGTTATAATGTTATACTCTCATAAAAAACATGCCCAAAGCCTTGCTCTGACTCGTTCATGCATGTTTGAGAAATCCTGCAGCATTTTTAGGAAGCCATGCTGAGGAGCAAAACGACAGGTGGGGACCAGAAATGCCTTTTGGGACCAGAAACGCCAGAAAGGCTCTCGGGTGAAACTGAAACTGTCTGCTGAGCTCCACTAATTCTCACTCAGTGAAGCTCTTTTCAGATTAAAAATACTTTTGAGGAAATGTATTTTCAAATGCCAAGTAAACTGCAACATAGCGTATGCGCACCCCCCCCACCCCCGAACGGGACGGAACAGAAGCAGAAGGTTCTTAAAGAGACAGAGGCCAATTTCAAGGCGTTTAGAAGAGGACGTGATGAGAAGATAAGTTTATTTTCTATTTAAACATAAAAACAGCATTTTAATACCAACTAAAGATGACATAGATACTTTAGTATGGTATAGTATTTGAATATATGCCTGAGAAACACATAATATTGGCCCTTTAACTCACCGATTCAGTAAAATATGTTTTTCAGGCAGTAGACTGAAAATATTCTTGATATTATTAAGTTTCACACATTATTCTACATTATTTGTGCTAAAGAGGACTTAGATTTTCTCATCTTGTCATAAAAAATCCTCACTCATGGTATTTACTGTCCTGTTTCTTAAAGGGAGCATATGTTTTTAAATCCTTCTTTTTACATTTAAATCATTTAGTTGGGGTCTATATAAAGTGGAACCACAATGCTTTGGTCTGAGTTCCTCTTTATTGTAACTCCACAAGCTCCTCTTTCACCCGTGTTCTGAGGTGTGTCTCAGATCAACTCGTTTTGAGGCTGTCCCTTCAATCCCAAATGAGGTGCTTCAAGTCCCGCCCCCCTTCAGCTTCCTGACCGTTCCATTCCAGTTTGATAGAGGGGTGACGTTTGTCTAGCAGTGCAGAAACATTTTATTTACAATGTCCTGATCCATCTTAATAATCCAGGTAGAAAAATCTAATCTTTGTCCCTAAATACTAACCCCTGTACTACTACTCAACCCATTTTTAGGTTTTATTTAAAAATGAATTAAAAGATGTCAACAAGGGAAGACTTGTCCATCCAGCCTTACATGTTGGAGCCAGAGTCTGACCCAGAGCCAGAGGAGAAAGAAGACCACCAAACTTAATCTGTAACAGATTACGACACACAGATTCAAGTAAAATGTTTTGCAGCAAGAACATAAATGATGCCTGTTGTTAACTCAGTGGATGTTTTCTGTTCTGGTGCTGAACACATTGGATGTGCAGGGTGTGCACTGCACTGTTGTTGTTTTTTCTGTTCAGTTTAAAATGTTCCCACACTTTTGACTTTCTGTGCTCTTCATCTCCCTCCTAGCTAAAAATAGTACTTAGCATACACAACAACAGTGTAGCTGTTACCTGAAGCCCTAGTGTTGTGCAACACAAATAATGTTCCTGCTGGACAAAAGTACACTAAATACTTTAACCGTGTCTATAACAAAGCTTTGAGGCAAATAATTTACCTCAAGGATTTTTTTGTAATTGAAATACTCAAATTATTCGAGGAATTGTTTCAACCTTAACATATTTTTATATTGTACATAACTGCTGCTGGAGGTGTTCTGAGTGAGATTTATTCTGTTGAACGGATTAAACTTGTGTGTGTGTATATATACACTCACCGGCCACTTTATTAGGTACACCTGTCCAACTGCTCGTTAACACAATTTCTAGTCAGCCAATCACATGGCGGCAACTCAGTGCATTTAGGCATGTAGACATGGTCAAGACAACCTCCTGCAGTTCAAACCGAGCATCAGTATGGGGAAGAAAGGTGATTTGAGTGCCTTTGAACGTGGCATGGTTGTTGG
>NW_013952597.1:469629-474055 GCF_001266775.1 Austrofundulus limnaeus
GACACACCTGGACAGGTCTCCAGTTCACCAGAGACACCTGGACAGGTCTCCAGTTCACCAGAGACACCTGGACAGGTCTCCAGTCTCCATCAGGGACACAAAAGAGACAATCAACCATCCACACTGTGTCACACCTAGAGTCACACAGAAGAGCTCCAGAAGGTTTCAAACTGAGAGCTCTGGACTCAGATCATCTGCTGCACACAGTTCTGATCATTTATTATCAATAATAATTTTATTGATAATTGTCATGAGGAGTGTGTAAATTTATTACCATAATTGCAGATGAGTCACGTAAATTTATGTTTTTATAAAACAAGTAGCCCCTCACCCCCCCACCCCCCGCCAAGACCAATTTCCTAGGGGAAACACTGGTATTGTATATACAGTGATGCTTTTTTGTTCAGAAAGCTCATTATTCTGTCACAGGTTTGCAGCGAAAATTTGAATGAAAAATTGAAAGAATGTAATTAAATTATATTAGAATAAATTAATTTGTTCTGCAAGTCACTCCTTTGGAGTGTTTTGCTTTTGTGTGTTTCACATTTTTTGATCAAAATATGCTTTAGAGTAAGGACAATACTACATCTGATCTTCTCAGCTTTTCTTGTAGTACGGGCCCATTTGGCTGAATCTCTGCATTATTTACGTCATTATCCACAGGAAAACCCACTAATTTCTGACCAGTAATATTTTTTATCTGCTTTGGTTAAACTCATTCCACATTTAATTTGTGCTCCAGCAATCAGAACTTATAAGACACCTTTGTCAAATAAATAAATAAATAAATAAATAAATAAATAAATAAATAAATAAATAAATAAATAAATTCATTCTAATGTGTGCAAGTTATTCAGGGCCAGTGTTGGGAATGTTACATTTAAAAAGTAACTAATTATAGTTACTTGTTACTTCTCCCAAAAAGTAACTGAGTCAGTAACTAAATTACTCCCCTATAAAGGTAATTAGTTATCAGGGAAAGTAACTATTGTTTGTTTGGTTGGTTTTAAGTTTCGATATGTCTACGAATTTAAAGTAGAATTGCAAAGACAGGTACTTAACACAAAACTTTTAATACTTACTGCACCTCAAAAGAACATAAGTGGTTGACACACTGTACTTCAAGTTTTTTCTTCATTACAGAAATACATTTAACAAAATAATACAACAGTTGTGCTTTTAGCTCTATGTAAACACTGTACTGTTCATGTATTTTCTTAAAAATAAAAGTTTTCATTATGTATGAATAAATGTATTTAAAGATAAATATTAGTTCTTACTGTAACAATTGCGTCTGGAAGGTCAACGAGGATTTGAAGATCACTTCAGGTCCAGGGTCTCAATGTCTCCATTGTGGGTAGGAGTGTGCCATAGAAACAGTTGCAGTGCAGTCCAAATGTCTGCAGTAGTAGAGACATATTCTAATTCTTCAAATCCAGTCTTCAGCTCGGCAGTCATTTTAGCGTACTCGACATCTATGTATTTAGAAAATGTCTTTCTGCATGGAGGACTGGCGCCTGCTCATAATTCTGAGTCAACTGTTGATAACGGGAGCTTGTTTTCAACAACAAACCTGCCTATCAATCTGTTCAGTCTGCTTCACAGGTTTCTGTTTGACACACAGGTTTCTGTGAAGCTAGAGCAAAAAAATCCACCTTTAACTGCTTGGCCTTGGACGGCGTAAGATGCTTCTTCAGATTAGAGTTGCTTTCGACGGATGTAGACAAACACTTCGCTCCGGGACATATTGTACACTTCACATGCATGTTCCTGCCTTTTACCTCAAGGAGAGTAAAGTAGTGTCTGTATTTCCACTTTGAAAACGCCAACTTTCCCTCCAGACAGGTCATTGCTGCAGCTTCTGCTAATTTTTCAGATTTGGAGCTGCAGGCAGCATGTGGTTTGCGAGTGAACTGAACAACACACAGCCTCTGATAGGCTTACCTCTACCTGTTACTTTACCTTAGCCAATCATCATCATTCTTTATATGATTGTTTAACCCCTCCCTCCTACCCTCACCAAGGACAAAAGTAAACAGCTTACAGGAGCCAGGGCGGAAGACAAAGTAACATACCCCATTTTGTGATCGGTAACGGCGTTGTAACGATAGACGTAGTAACTACTTAGAGTACCCGTTACTGAAAAAAGTAACGCCGTTTATTTGAACTCCGTTACTCCCATCACTGTTCAGGGCACAAATGTTTGAGGTATTTTTTTTTTTTTAAGGAAATGCATTTATCAGTATTAATTGAATAGATTTAAAGGAAACTAAAATCTCAGAATTTTCTAAAGTTTCTAAATTTTATTTCTACTAGCTAATTAGAGCTGTCATAAATGAAGATTGAAGTTATTTATTAGAAGTTAAATGTCATCCCCCCGTGTCAGGCGACAATAAGGCATTACTTCTAATGTGCTAACCTGCAGGAATAAAAAATTAAAAAAACATTTTGGTGAATGGGACGTGATTGCGAGGCGCAGACGTGCTGATTAGCCTTTGATACTCTGTGACATCCTTCTACCCTCACTCAGCGCCACGTCGAGCCGTGTTTTTGACGGGCATCTGAATAGTGGTGTAACGAGGTCTGAGCGAGCCGAACAGTAAGTGTCAGCGTAATCACAATCTATACCTGCTCTTGCACGTTGTAATTACGATCCGCACGTCTTTACCAGTTACAATGGAAGTCTCACAATTTAGTCTTTTCAGAAGCATTCTTTTAGGTTTATTCTAAGAACGCTCAGTGTGTCACATCCTCCTTTTGCTGGTAAAATTCCATTTCTTCATGCTGTCTGTTCATTTCCCTTAGGTCGTTTAGAACTGTACCTTTTCTTGTTTGTACTTCCTGTTTCATGTTAAGTCCAGTAAACAAACAATACAGTGACTAAAGTTGAATTATCTCCATGACAGACTGCTTCCTGTTGATCGGATCAAATCAGGCCGCAGCGTTTTGCCCGACGGGATTCAGTCACTTGAGCTGATTTGATCAAATCTCATCGTCCCCGACCTTGATTCAGCCCTCCCATCTGAGCAGCACAACAGCTCTTCATCTGATTTTATTCAATTAACCACACACGCACACACACACACACACACACACACACACNCACACACACACACACACACACACACACGCACACACACATGCACACCTTCTAAAACACACTTTAAGCAGAACCCAGTTTGTTTGTAATTATATTGAGGTGGGAGGGACTCAATGAAGGTTTAAGGAAATAATTCTTGCTATGCCAGTCTGCTTTTCATTTTAACTGCACGCGTGTTGGTTTTTCTCATAAAGTTGCGCTTCAGAGTTTTAATTTCTTTACGCGATCCGTTGCTCTACCTTTTGACTTTGAATAATGGCACCTCTCCAAAGTGATTTGTCAGTTCAGTGAAGCAAAAGTTCCCGGGTTCAGTCAGGATAAGGCTAGTTTCGGTTCTCTCTTTGCATAAATCTGCGTGACCCCCAGTCGAGACGGCGCTGGGGGGCCACCTCTGAGGGTGGTTGTCGGTGTCTCTGTGAAGGGCTGACAACAGAGGTGGCCCTGCGTGTCACAGTCGCACCAACCATTAGCTTCTAATGGAGCGAGACGGTCGGACTGTGACCTGCCCTTCCTCTGCCTGCGGTGGTCTGGCAGGAGGAACCTGATGGGGGAAGGGGTGGTCCGCTTGAGCCAAAGAAGCAGTTCGCCTTCAGATTCAGTCACGCCGTCTTGCTCTGAGGCTTCGGCTCGTGTTGTCAGTGTTTGCTTCTCCAGTTAGCTTTTTGATTTTTGGCAGAAGAGCCCACAGAGCAGCTAATCACATCCAGCTAATGATCTATTATAGATCAGTTTGTTTACCACAAATCTGCTCTCTGACCTTCCCATCCTCACACCATCTGTTTCCCTACAAAGCTTCGCCCCAGAGTGGCCTAAACATGCGAGGATGTTGTGGAAAAAGTGTTGAGTTTTCCCCCTCTACCCGCTGAGCCTTTGCTCGCTCCAACTGCTAATAACTCAAATCAGCGGAAAGTCACACTCCCTGTTGTGTTTGTATGTGTGTGTGTACATGTGTGTGTGTGTGTGTGTACATTTTACTGCAACCACAGGCTAAATGCTCACTAATACCAAATCCAGCTCATTTAGCCTAAATATTTAATGATTCCTACTACAATTACACAGCTGAAGCCACATCTGTGTCCATTGTATTTCACACATAGATGTTTTATTACAGAAACACACACACACACACACACACACACACACACACACACACACACACACACACACACACACACACACCGAAATGGGTGGGACAGAAGCGGAAGGTGGTTCTTAAAGAGACAGAGGCCAATTTCAAGGCGTTTAGAAGAGGAAGTGATGAGGACAAGTTTATTTTCTATATTAAACATAAAGACAGCATTTTAAAAACAGGTAAAGGTGATATAT
>NW_013952597.1:475341-484022 GCF_001266775.1 Austrofundulus limnaeus
TTCTCTGTAAACCCTAGAGATGGTTGTGCGTGAAAATCCCAGTAGATCAGCAGTTTCTGAAATAGACCAGCCCTTCTGGCACCAACAACCATGCCACGTTCAAAGGCACTCAAATCACCTTTCTTTCCCATACTGATGCTCAGTTTGAACTGCAGGAGATTGTCTTGACCATGTCAACATGCCTAAATGCACTGAGTTGCCGCCATGTGATTGGCTGATTAGAAATTAAGTGTTAAAGAGAGTTGGACAGGTGTACCTAATAAAGTGGCCGGTGAGTGTATATTTCATTTTAAGTGACAAAAGTTTTGGTTTGGAAAAATTGCCTTTTTTTAAAAATCAAACGTTTGTTCTATTCAGTATTAGGAAACAGGATAAAATTGTATACTTCACGAGGTTTCTTTTAGGCTACATTCACACTGCAGGCACAAGTAAATTAAATCAGAGTATTTTTTCTTTCAAATCCAACTCATCTTTTCCATATTTATTTAATAAACTTTATTTAACCAGGCAAGTCCCATTGAGATCACGGATCTGTTTTGCAAGAGAAGTGAGGGCCTGAATGCAACACAACATGCACATCTTTGGACTGTAGGGGGAAACCAGAGTACCAGAGAAAACCACGAGCAGAACATTCATTCTCCGTGCAAAAAGGCTCTGAAATAGGGATCGAACCTAGGAGCTTCATACTGTGAAACGTCAGTGCTAACCACCGAGCCATCACTCTCACGTTTGGGTCCTATGTGGTACTAAATCACAATCTTGTTTTTCACAGTGACTTCAGTCTGAAAGGTCATGTTGTATTTTATCTGACTTTTGAGGTATGGGTATACGGATCAGTCCAGATATTGATATCGATACCAGCATCATGCAGTGTAAAGCTTAAAACTGTGCTTGTTCTTGACTACTAAGAAGTCAATTAGATGCTTGAGTTTGTTTCTTATTTTAAAATTTTAAACAATTCAAATGTAAACATTGGATGAAACAAGCAGAGTGGATTAATCGGCTCTGATTGAACAACTTCAGAAAGGATCTACTCATGCTGACGTGTAGCACCCATACTTCTGTAAAAACAGCGTGCTGTGTGTGACGTCACACTGGAGTGTGGTGGAGGTCACATTTAAATTAGAATGTGAACAACCATGCAAAAAATAAATTAGATTTGAGCATTAAGACCTGCAGAGTGAACATAGCCTATTAAGTATTTCATTTTAAATAAAACCTTTGTCCGATAGCAGTATTGGGAATTGGTCTAAAATGATGTAAAAAAGAATATTTCTCCAAGTGTTGACAAAGATGACAAAAATCAGATTTGGCTGGTCTGATATCAACACATCATTTGGATCGGACAAAAACTAACACTGACATACGGGAAAGGTCAAGTTTGACCTAGCTGCTGCTACTTTCAGGAATATTGCTGCATGAAGGCAGTCCAGGTTTATAGAAGCAGGAGGAGGTTTAGCCTAAAACCTGTGAAAATAAGTACAGCCTGTTGAAAGGATAAATGAATGCTTTTTAATTTGCATTTTGACCATTGCAGAAATGTCAAATTCTTGCTGTGAGGCTGTATAAGGCTAAATGTTGCCATTGAGAATTGGTCAGAATTGTCTTGAAATGAAAAGGGAATTGGTCAAATCACTGTGCTGTACTTTGTAAATTAAATAAGAACAAACATTTTAATTTGTAGCTGCCTCATCAGTGTGAATGCATCACAGACTAAAGGTCGTTTTGCACTTGGATGTTAATTGAGGCGAGCATCGTCTCATAGCCTCCATATATCGTCATCTTGTGTGCCATGAAGCCTGCAGACATTACTCATAATGCGGCACCAATCTCACTTTCCTCTCACAGCTTTAATGTTAAGTCAATAACTATCTAATAAAGCAAACTGAAACAAACATGCAATAATGGGTGTAAAAGAAAAAAACTATAGGTTAAAAGCTATTTTCCCCCGCTTCGACTCCTAAACACCTTCAGGCATGGATGTCAGCTCTCCATGGCAACTGCAAGTACCAAATGTCAGCGATGTATGGTTCTTGTATCAGCAATCTAAGCTGGAAAATAAACGAATATTTATCCTTAAAGAACCCATTTGAGCTGTAAAATTCAGCTGCCAATAAAGGCAAATGAAGTAATCTCTAATGAAACATTGAAGACGATCGTGAAAATATTTGCTTATGTGTCTCAGATGTTGCTTTTAATGCTCCAGCTTCACAAGAAAGCTGAGAGAGACAGAAGAAGGAGGGTGGGGGAACTAGGTGTGATGTGTTTTTATGAAAGTCTAATGTCGAGGGAAGGCAGATGAAAATAAGAAGAGGAGGAGGAGAGAGAGAGCCACAGGTGAGAGGGCGCCAGCCTCGCAGCTCCGAGTTAATCACTCCTTCTATTTCTCTGTCAGATCCCGAGAGGAGGGGAGGGAGGCTGGAAGGAGCAGGTGGCTGTACGGCGGTGGCCACGGGGAGGAGAAAGCTGATTATTAGGCTCTGCCTGTGACTTCTAGGGAGGAGATTTGAAACATGTCTCATATTTCTTTCTGCTTGTGTGTGTGTGTGTGTGTGTTTATGCATGTTTATAAGAGCGAGGTTATGACTTCCAGCGTGCTGAGGGACTACGTGTTCCCTCGTACGTTTGTGGATGGAGGTGTGAATGCGTCCACAGATGTGGAGCAGGGGGCCGACGTGTTTGCGCTGCGGGAATGATGAACGAGCCTGTTTTGAATTTTTCTGCCTCTGACCTGAGAAATCTGAGGCCCCCAGAGCTCCCTTGTCACCCACAAGCCCTTCCGCTCCCAGCGCTGCCTTCATCTCCCCTCTTGAAGCCTTTCGGGCTGGCTTGATTTATGAAGAGTTTTCCCCTCTCCCTTTATGAGCGTGCATAAATAATAATGTGGCCTGTCACTGTGCACGGAGCAGCGCTGCGATACCTCAGCTGGTGGCTCGCTTTGTGTAGATGTGCGTTTATAGGGCGGGGAGTCTGCTTTCATTTGTCCCACACATGCTCCATCACTCTGCCTGATGCCACAGATGCTAGTACTCACACAAACAGAAAACTCATTTTCAGCAACATAAAAGAATTGTTGCTCTTTTAACATTAACCTATGAGCAGCAGGTGTATAAAGTTTCTCGTAAAACCTGCATGTGTTGTCTCAAAAACACTTAGTCGTAAACAAGTAAATATGTATATTTAGACATTTAAAAAGCTGATTAACAAATCTAAGTTGCAAAAAGAAATACACTTTTTCTCAGGTGAAAAAATATCTTTCAGCAGTCATACTGTTACATAGAACTCTATTTTCAATAAAGTTCAGTAGCTACCTTTAGCATAAGTAAGTATAAGTATAGTAGTAGTAAGTATATGTAAGTATTAGAAATGTAAATATTAGTAAGAACCCATCCAGAGGACCTATTAATTTTTTCTTTTTGATTTTTTCTTTACCTGGATTACTGAAATGCATCAGGACCACCTTTATCATATTCTGTCAAACTATTGTAATATTTCTTCGGGCGTAACTGTGTAACATAAAACTGACTACGATGTAAAGGTTTATCAAATACCATTCATGTGTATCGCCATGAAAATCGTAAAAAATGGGATGTATTACATCCGAGCTTGAAATCGATAACTCTTTGATGTAAAAATGTCAAAGTGCACAGCTGGACACCTCAGGAGTCAAAGATGATACTTATTGATTTCAAGATCACAGGGTCAGAGGTTGAGGTCCTAAGTGACCCCTTGGTTAAAACCTTGTCTGTGCTCCAGCTTGATGTCCCAGTAACAGAAATTTCAAACCCTTTGTTCCCTAGATTTCACTTAGATTGTGCATAATACAACATGGTAGTGCTGGATGGTATGACCAAAATTTTATATGGCATGGTATCACGGTATTTGATGGTATTTTTCTGTTTGTGTACCTGTGTGTGTTAAGAAATACCGCTGACAAATGGAGCTACAAGACTCAAATGTCTTCTCTTCTAGTTTTGATGTGCAGGGTGCTGATTTTAGTTAAACAGTCTTGATATTCTAATACATGTTTGTGGCTGAAGAGGTGGAGCAAATAGCTCGTGTTACTGCCTACAGCAACAACTTTAAGGGATCCATGATTAGTTGTAACATTAGACTTTATTTAATAAACATATTTTAACTGTAAAATAAAGACTGTAAAAATACTTTAGGATGTTCAGTTTTTATAATTTTTAAACTAAAATTTTAAAAATATTTTACACGGACAGGACCATTTTATTTATACGCAAAGCATTCTGGGTAAATGATGATGTGGGTAGGTCATCGGTGTGAGGCTACTAGCGAGCTATATCCACCCTGAAGGTTAATCTTGGACAATATCTGAYGATCGACTCTTTTAAATGAAACCAGAGAGCGTTGACAKAGAGGAGAAGGTAGAAATGACTCAGCCTGTAACTGAAAATATGGATGGAGGACAACAGAGCTGCTTCATGGAAGAAGAACCTCAGCTTAGCCTGTTAGCTTCAGCGTTAGCCCCGATGCTATCACCATATTCAGTATATGTATTAGCTCAGCGTTACACATTCTCCTCTCGTCACTGAGGTCCATCCACATGACAGAGAGGGGAACACAAAAATGACTCAGTCTGCAACTGAAAATATGGATGGAGGACCTCAGTTTAGCTTGTTTGTCGCACTAGCACCGAGCTAATACATATAAAGCAATATAGCGTCGGCGCTGCTGTTTGAATTGATCAAGGCTTTTTAAGATTCCACACTACAAAAAAGTAACAAAAGTATGTATAATTCATTCTAATATTGTATCGGGTCAATATCGGTATTGGCAGTGAAAAAGCTGTATCGGGACACCCTTAATATTCATGTAATCTACGACTCTGATCATAAAATGGTTTGGAGAGGGTGATAGTCATCAACTGTTGAGTTCTTCACATTACGACTTGCTTCAGTTTCATGTTCTTTATTTAACCACTTGTCGATTTGCACCACAGACACTAAGTATCATACATATACTTATCACTATGAAGCCCTCAAAGTTGCGTTTCACAGTTGGTTAACAGAACCAATCCACTTTGGTCCTAACTTTGCTCCAAATAGTCATTAACTCATCAATCCAGTCAGAATTAAACTATTTCTTCAGACTGAAGTCATTCAAAGAGCTGTCTACAACATTGAAGATGAATTGTGTTTTATTTTCTACTCAATCCTACTTAAAAGGATCTGAACCAGGGGCAAGTCTAGGTTTTGAAGTTTAAGGGTCAGGCCCCAGCTTATCTACAGAAAATTGTGATTAACATGGGTTTAGGGCTACCACAGTGGTTGGTAGTGTATTTCCCAAAGGGCCACATAAGTAACTGCTGCTATTTTCTTTATTTACCAGATTTGATCCAGATGCTTTTGACTGCTGGACCTTAATAGTGAGGGATTTACTTTGTTTAAATAAGTACTGAGTAAACGTACAGAAGACTTAAGGGTTCAAATAGTAATGTTTCTGTAATGTTTCTCAATCTCTTAATGATAGTTTATTTTGTTTACTTTGGTTCATAAGTGTGAGTTAGTGTGCGTCTCTTCAGTGGTTTATGTTTCTTAGTGGATGCTTCACTAATCTTCTGTACTGTCTGTGTCTGCAGTGATATCTGTGTGTGTGTTGTTGCACAGGCCCAAAGCCAGGTGTGTGGGTTTCTAAATGGTAATCCTCACATCTGGTCCATGTGCGGTACAGATCCAAGCTGGAATAGAAGCAGGATTAGCCAGGTTCTCATTGGTAATACAACCAATTTTCTACTTGTTTAACCACCACAGGCCTAGCATTCCACTGATGACCCCTATGGTCTGTGTGTGTGAGTGTGTGAGTTTCACTCTGTGTGGGTTTACTGTGTAGTTGCATACCTTGGCACTTCTTACACAAACACATAGTAGCTTTTATCAGAAAAACCTGTATTGCACTTAACCTGGTTTTTATTTCCTCCAGTGCACTAGTCCCACCCTCAACCACCACATGTGTTAACACTGGCAGCAAGTTTATTTAACTAATCACTGCAAAGTTTTTACCTGTCATTTTGCAGGTGATTTCATATCTTGGCAATAAGCTATGCAAAACCTGTTGAATAACAAGGAACCAAGGAGGCAATTAAAGATGTGCTTAAAAATGCACATAATTAATAATACGCACTCATGTTAAATGTCAGGATTGTGCGTCATCCCTTTGTTTTAAATGTGAAATTGTCTGACTGAGAAACTTTTGAAAAGTCAAGTCTGAAAGACTGAAAAATATTAGTTAATGCAATCTCAGATTCTGACACTTTAAAGGGACAATATCATGTAAAACGAACTTTTTAGATTTTTTTTTATCACGTTATAATGTTATACTCTCATCAAAAACATGCCCAGAGTCTTACTTTGACTCATTCATGCATGTTTGAGAAATCCTGTAGTGTCCTGAGGCAGCAGGCAGGGGAGTAAAAACAACTGGTTGGGCCTAGAACCGCCTTTTGGGATCAGCTCCTCCTCTGGGCTGAGTCACCAAGCCGAGCTTCCTCGTTAAGTTTATTTTTTATTTAAATGTATAAACAGCATTTTAATAACAATTGAAGGTGACATATAGTTACTTTATTATGGTATAGAATTTAAATATATGCCTGAGAAACATATAATGTTGCCCCTTTTAATAACACGATCCAAAACAACTTGAATGCTCCGATGAGAGCTCAGGGTAGAGCCCCTGCTTCTCCTCATCATAAGGAGACAGTTGGGTGGTTTGGGTATCTGATGAGGATACCTGCTGGATCCCTCACCATGGAAATTACCACTGGAAAAAGTCCCAGTGACAGATTTTATGTTCTCTAGCCTGGGAACACTTTGTTGTCTTTCAGGTGAAACTGGAGAGTCTAGAGAGAGATGCATGTGTGTGTGTTTTGCTCTTCGACCTTTTCTCTTCTGACACGACTACAAATAAGTTTAGGAGACAGAGCAATGTCCCATTCATCGACATGGACCCAGCCAACAGGGAAGCTGTTTTGGTTGTGACAGCAGCTGCTGATTGAAGGTTCTTTAAAGTGATGCATCAGCATTAAATATCTGCTTCAACATTTTTTCGTAGCCAATATTGTAGGTCATGTTGACTTAATTGTCGCAGCTCCTTAAAGGGGCAATATCATGTACAATCAACTTTTTTGAGTTTTATATCATGTTATAATGTTATACTCTCATAAAAAAACAAGCCCAAAGCCTTTCTCTGACTCATTCATGCATGTTTGAGCAACCCTGCAGTGTTTTTAGGAAGCCATGCTGAGGAGCAAAACGACAGATGGGGACCAGAAACACCTTTTGGTACCAGAAACACCCCTGGGACGTGTCTTTGGGCTGATCCTCCTCGTCACAGAGCACACCTCTCCACCCCTTACTCCACACACCCCGCCCATGACTCCTGCAGGCTCTCGGCAGTAACAAAGCAAAGTGAAAGTGAAACTTAACTGTCTGCTGAGCTCTCAACATTAGTTCTCGCTCAGTGAATCTCTTTTCAGATTCAAAATACTTTTGAGGAAATATATTTTCAGATGCCAAGTAAACTGCATCATGGCAGCCCCCCCCCCCCCCCCCCCCCCCCCCCCGCACGAACTGGGTGAGACAGAAGCAGAAGGTGGCTCTTAAAGAGACAGAGGCCAATTACAAGGCGCTTAGAAGAGGAAGTGATGAAAAGATGTTAGTTTTCTATTTAAACATAAAAACAGCATTTTAATACCAACTAAATGTGACATAGATACTTTATTATGATATAGTATTTAAATGTATGCCTGAGAAACACATAATATTGGCCCTTTAACATTCATTTGCTTTCAACAGTTTTCAGTTTTTTAATTCAACAAGCAGCTCCAGCATTACAAGCACTACTCTTCACATTAAATACTGCAACTAATAGGTGATCTAAAACGTGCAAAGAACTGCCTGCTTCTTGTTTCCTATTCATTACCATTTCTAATATAATATCACGGATATTAAGAGCTTACTTTCTTCTCTGTGCATCTCTGTTGTCAATACCCATCCTGCTCCGCAGCCGTGAAGACACATTCTGTGCACATCCTGTCGAACAGCATCGAATTCATGCCGCTGTTGTCGAGAACCCTCAGCCGGTTTTCACAGCTCTCCATCGCTTGAAAAATCGGTGAATGAAAAATGACACCAGATGCACGAATTCAGCGCTAAAAGCTATTTGGAAAAAGGGTTTCGCTTTCAGGCCCAGTTCTGTCTGTTTACCACGAACAGCAGCCAAAATCCTTTCAGCTGTTATATGATCACAAAAATACACCAGTGTCAGGTTGTCAGGAATTATGACTGCAGTCGAGTCACAGATGAGCGGGAAGTTTTATTCTGTGATTTAGGTTTAAACGTTTTTTTTAATTATTATTTTTTAAAAGCCACCGTCTCAACTAGTTTCTGTAAACCTGCACTTTAAGGAAAACAACAACAAAAGTATAAATTGTAAGCTGTGTGTGTTTTGTGTGTGATGATTGGGTTACCCTTCTACTGTCAGGATGCTGCGTCTCTCCTGAATTATGCATCTCTTGTTCAAAGAAAGATTGAAGAATATTGCAGGAGGAGGAGGAGAAAACGGAGGAGAAGAGAGGCAGTCGTATAACAAATGACAACAACAGAGAGAGCATCTCAATAGATTGTTGCCACACACACACACACACACACACACACACA
>NW_013952597.1:484032-498357 GCF_001266775.1 Austrofundulus limnaeus
GTGTGTGTGTGTGTGTGTGTGTGTGTGTGTGTGTGTGTGTGTGTGTGTGTGTGTGTGTGTCATTTATGTAAAGGTTAAAAGACTCGGGTGCTGTAGCACTTGCCTGAAACAAGGTGGCACTGTTTGTCCTCTCAGCAGCGCCCTTGTGTTTTTTCATGTCTTTTTTTTTTAAATAATGGGTGTAAACACGCTGAGTGTGTGTTCTATTCAGAACCTGCTGCATTTGACTAATTTATTCTCAGCGAGCGCATCAATATTTTAAAAGCACTCAGCTGTTCCAGCTTTGACTTGCAAACATGTAAACTTCATCTACTGTTTGCAACAACTGGATCCATTTATAAACCTCACTGTTACACAACTCAGCTGTGGTAACTTTGATTCATGGGACAGCTTCGTTTTTCATCACAGTCTTCGTCAAACAATGAAATCTTGTTTGCTTTTGCTCCCCCTGAAATGAGGGTCAAAAGTCAAGTTTGGTTACTGAAGCACAGCAGCTTTGAATCAGGAATTGTAGGATGTAAAAATGGCACGAGAGAATTGTGTTGCTGAACTGTGGCTTTGTGCCTGAAACTCTGCATTGCAATGGAAAAAAGCAGCATATACATTATTCTCCCTGGTCTCTGTTGCTGTTTATTGATCCAAATAGTTTTATGTTGAATCATAGAGGTTTGAGGATATTGGTGTTGGAGACATTTGCCCCTCACTCAGACATAATGGACAACATTACATTGTAGTACTGCAAAAACAACAACATTTAAAACCAGTGCCGGCCCTATAGCCACTTTGACACCCTAGGCAAGATTTTATTCAGCATGATGACAAGATGTTTGACGTTACAGCACTCACCCACACCCCCCAGTGCAGGTACAGTCAAATCAGCTGGAGTAAAGGGGTGGGGTGGGGTTGGGGGTATTATTGTTATAATTTTAGTAAAACTTTAAACTGTGGTTTAATAACAGTATAAATTTACCGTCTTCCTGAAGATTTTTGCTTGATTTTTTTGTGTTACTGTACGTCTACCTGTGTAGTGTTTTCCCTCCTCTACATCTTTTCTTCCTTCCCCCTTTCAGCTCACGACATCGTGAGCAGCAGTGAGGGGAGAGGAGCACATGGGGTGTAGGAGCAAACCAACTCGTGAAAGAGGAGCAGTGGTGGAGAAAGTACTTAAACACTGTACTTAAGTAAAAGTACAGATACACAGACAGAAGTGTACTCTAATAAACATAAAGTACCACATTAACAATTTTACTTGAGTAAAAGTAAGTACTTTCTTTTAAAATTAATTACTTGAAGTATTAAAAGTAAAAATACTTGCTTAATGTGTTCCCTAGTGGTCTACAATATCATGAAGTGTGCCTTCTGTATGTACATTTTAAATACATCAATGGTGCCATTTTAGTGAACAATGCCTCAGATAATGCATATTTTTGGGTTTACCTTCTGTGACACTGTTCACACTTGGACTTGTGATTCTGTGCATCATCAGAGATTGTGACAACAGCTGCAGAAGCTGTAAATTCACCACCAACCTCCTCTATCAAATCTCCACGAGTCGTTTTTTTGAACTGGTTAACTTTGTCTTAAATAAGGCCATGGCTCATTTCCTCTGTCTGATTCTCCATGGTGGAATTCATTTTGGGTGTGCTAAAGCCGAGGCTCCAGCAGGTGATGTGGAATCACCCCACTCCTCTTGAAGGAGGGTCTATTGGTATTTTCCTGCTTTGCAGTGGTTTAGTGTACCAGTTACTGCAAGTCCCCTTTCATCATTGATTACTTTCACACACACATACAAAAAAAAATTAAAACATAATGTGACGTGACATGAATGTAATTTGTATTGCAACTCATTACAGAAATGTAATTGAGTAAAAGTCAAAAGTATCCGTGATTAAATTTAATTAAGGTAAGTACAGATACATGAAAAATGTACTTAAGCACATTACAACCCACCACTGAGGAGTGGGGAAGCTAAGCAAAGTATCACTATCATTAGATGTAATATTTAATATTCTTTGCTATGCTGCTAATTTAGTTCTGATTTTTTTGTACAGTAGGAGATTTTACCTATAAAATAGTAAATAAAAGTGAAAGTTACCTTTGTTATAGCACTCCCCAGAGAGCTGATAGTTTTGTAAGATTGCATCCATTAGTTTTACTGTGCAAAGTGTAAATATACACATAGATAAATAAATGTTTTTGTAGTAACACTATGTAATATTGATTTGTTACACAAACTGGAACAAAGGAAGAGTTTTCAGACTGTAGGGACATTTTTATAGTTTGTATGACAACAGGATGAAGTAACCTTTTAGTTTTTGTCTTGTTGCCACAGGAACTGCAGCTGATTGTATTTTGTTGTTATATCTGGTGTTGGACACTCAGCTTCAGATGACATTTACAGTCTTTTATGGACTTGTTTTTACTCTATTTTAAATACAAGTGTATAATAGTTTTGCTGTAAAACTTGCCATAACTACTTCTTTCTTTTCCATGTAAGTTTCAAGAAAATGATTTCTAGCAGAAACATCACTGTTTGAATAATTCTGGTGAACTTTTGTTCCTGAAAACCAGTTCTGAAATAAACGGATGGATAAATATCAGTACAGGTTTAAACATCTCAAACCTTTGGAAGAAATGCATGTGTGACATTTTACAACTTTTTATAGTTTATTTTTTTTTTATTTTATTGTGAAGTAGCATGAAAAACAAGATGATTAAAAAATCTTACTCTACCATGACAGTTCTTATTGAAGACTTACACCATGACATACTGTATGTCATACATTTTATTGTGAATTAAAATAACTTATTGTGTTATTACTTAATATTTGGGTGAGTTAAATAAACCTAAAAGATTCTTTTCAAACAAAATAAATAAAAACTTTGAATGTCAAAATTCAGTTTGTAGTTTGATGACAAATCTTACAAGACAGCACTTTTGTTTTGAAAATCTTTTCTTAGAATTTATTAAATCTGAATGCAAATAAAATTAGAAAGTGTTTATTTTGTGAAAAAAATCAATGTGCATGAATGCAATATGTTTTTTTATTGTATTACTAGTAGTATTAGTATTATAAGTTGAGTAGTAGCTTGGTACAAGTAGTAATACTATTGCGAGTAGTACTAAGACTAAACTTGTACTAAATTACTAGCTTTACTAGTAGGGATGCACGATATATCGGTACTGATATCGGTATCGGCCGATATTGGCAATTTTTTAGAATATCGATATCGGTCAGATATGTAAAACTGAGCCGATATTAATGTCCAATATTGATTTCCCACTTTTTATCTTTGTGTTTCTGTTTTGGGAGGGGAGATGGTTGGTTGAGCGGCATCTGTTTGATCATAATAGTGATATTGATGCTGCGTAACCTTAAATAACTGAAATAGGGAGCCATGTCAGATGTCTGGTTGTTTGTTTACGGAATCAAAAAAGACCCAAGTGTGTTTGTGTGTATGTGTATAATATAATTTGTGTGTTTGTATAATATCGGTAAATATCGGTTATTGACCATAACGGCAATAATTATATCGGATATCGATATCGGCTGAAATTTTCATGTCAGTGCATCCCTATTTACTAATACTGGTTAAACAGGTGTGGTGTGAGGGTTTGAGTAATGGAAACATGTTTCATTGGAGTTAAAACATAATCTGTTTATTTTTCAAAACCCACAAGTGGCACTAGAACCAAAGGTCATAGCCATCAGCTCCTAAGTAAGTTGAACAATTCGAAGTTTGAATGGCTGCAAAATCATGTAGCATGAAGCACTGTGGCAACAAACTGTGGAAGAAGTAAGAAATACAAATAATGAGAAACAGGATCCCAATAATGTGCATTTCAGCCCCATAAAATATTGCAAGTGGTTAAATTAACCTGCTTTGCTTTTATTTTGAAAATTTGTGTGTTTTTCTTGTAGTACTCTACCTATAATTCAACCTTCTGTAATTCTGTGCCTGGAGGCAAGAATGCACAAATTGTTCCTCTCTATCCACGCTTCACACATGGTATTGAATGTTTCTTTCATGTGTTTTGTGGTTAAACAACACACACTCTGTCTTCACAGCAGCAGGAAACACGCTGCGTTGTGACTGATAGAAGTTCATATCACGGGGGTAAAAAGAGGTAGGGTTCAGTATTTGGACTGGGATATTGATGTGTGTTTGTGCGTGTTCATAAAAACGAGACAAAGGGGTCGCATTATTCAGCAGCATTGACATGCTGCCTCCCAGGTTCATATCGGTTTCTCCCCGCGGACACAGTCTGAGAAATTAGGCAATCTGTTTCCGAGAATACTAATCACAGCGATGAATGAACAGTGAGTAAAGTAACCATAACCACGATGGGAGCTGACATTCCTCATAAAGAGTGAGCTGGAGGCATGTTTAAAGGCTGAACTTCAAATTGCCATTTATTTAAATACTAATATTACTTTAGGTGACCAAGCAAAAAGCTGGTAAAGTCTACTAAAAATGAATTGGAGACTAGTCATTGTGGTTCTACTAGTGAACTCATGAAGTAAACATAGTACCTTTATTTAAATATTGAGTTGATGGACGATGCCTCTAAATTTGTGAAATCAAAATCCAAACTGTGTTGCTTGATGAAATAACATTTTGAGGTTTTAAGTGCAATGGTTTAGGTTAAGATGTTGAGTTTAATAAGAAAAAAATTTTCAATAAAAAAAAATTTTTTGCGCGCACAACTGAAATTTCCTTATAAAAAGGGAAAGAGAGTAAATGGGTGCCTGGTTCTGAAGGACCTTATTAAAACAGAATTTTTTGGAGTGCTGTTATCCCATTTTTTTAAAATGTTGAGTTTGACAATCTTGACTTAACATACATGTCAAGTTGTATGGATTGTCCATAATTTACATGGATTTTCCATCATTTTGCAGGTATACATGCATATAGAGCAATCTCATGTATTTTTTGAAGCTTTACTGTTTTTTTATTTATTTTTAATTTTTTAAATTTTTTACAAAAACCCTGTTTCAAATTTATTTAAATGGTAAATGGCTTGAACTTATATAGTGCCTTATCAAGTCCACTTGGACCCCAAGGTGCTTTACACTTCAGACATTTACCCATGCACACACACATTCACACACTTTTTAACATGTCAGAACCTGTAGGACGTTAAAAAAAACAATAAATAACATCAAATAACATCTTCCAATCTGTTGCTAGAAATGAGTTCTAGAAATAGGCACCCGCACATGCACATGCAGTCTGATTAATACAGATTTTTTTTTTGTGAAAATTACAGATTTTTGATGCTCATTATACAGATAAACATCCAAAGGGGTTGACATGTACTGTATGACCAAGCACTTCCAACTGGAACTAGATGTAGACACCATGATGCCATAAGTCGGTTTGTAAATTACTGTCAAATTTTTAGGTGCCTTAGTGACCATCCAAAAAGGTTCTCCTGCCTTTAACAAAAAGACAAGGAAACGGAGCAGGAAGTGTTAGATTTGAAGATGTTGAGGTTCTCTTTGGGAGTGACAAGGATGGAGAAAATTAGGACTGAGATTATCAGAGGTAAAGCTCTTACATGACAAGGCCTTTGCAGTAAAAAATACCCTTTTATAGTCAATAAGAGCATTTACATTACATAGGCAGGGCAGTGGTGTACGCACAGCCATTCACCATAATTTGACCAGTTCTCTTTTTGACGGTCACCAGAGCAAGTGCAAGGTCAGTCTACAAAAGTTGCACCACACTACCAGGAAAATGAACAAGCGCAACATCAGTATTTACAAAATAGTTCACCAAAGGCAGAATACATTCTCAGAGTCCTAGCAATATAAATAAATATATGGTTATACTTGTATGTTGTCATACACGTATTTGATAACATTACACGTATGTTGTCAAATTTGACCATTTATGGCCATGCATACACACACAATTCAAACAAAACATAGATTTTTATTCTTTCTTTGGCCTATAATAGCTCAAATACAGTGCATCAATTGGTCCATGTTGTTTAGCTTCCAAACAGAAGCGGCTCATGACTCATTTTGTTGATACTTGGTGTTTGAGTGAGTGATGAGTAGAAGCAGCAGGGTGGCCTTCATTAGCATCTCTGCTAGCATCAGTCATTAAAAAAAAATGGTGATCATTTCCACTCCACACATGGAAAGAATTTCAAAACACCCTAATAGTTTTTTTATTTTTATTTTTTTTTGAGGCAAGCTCAGAGCTGTGTGTTGGTGCATGCTCCGCGGGCCGACGTCTTTGATTGATGCCGTCAGTGAGTTTGGAGAAGGGGGAAGACGGCGGCTTGGGAGGGAGAAGCGATAAGGAGAGAAAGAGGAAGATAAAGAGGAGAGAAAGCTCGAGAAGCATCCATCAAACGGCACAATCAGATTGTCTTTTTCTTGGCGTTCCTTTCTTTCTCACTTCTTTCCATCTCCTCGGATGCTAATGCACACGTTCAGGTGAACACAGTTGACAAATCTGCTCCGCGTGGTGCCGGTCGGGTATCAGGAGGATATTGAATCACGGGAGGTTTAGGCGGGAGGCCTGATAGATGGTGCAGATGTCTCCGCCTCCTCCATGCTTCTCGTTTAAAAAAACACACACAGCTTCCGTGTTGCTAATTGACGTCTCCGGCTCATCTGTTTGTTTCGTTTTCACCCCTTGTTCCACGGTGGTTATTGCTTTTCATTAAGCGGTCATTTCCATCTCCAGCCTCGTTTTAATGAGCGTCACACCGCCACGCGCACATTCATCAGACCACGTAGCTGCAAACGCCATGGCTTGCACACACACAATCTGCCGTCACGTCCCCCTCCTCAATTAGAACTGTTGGTCATCCTCACCCCCTTCGTCCCCCGTTCATCTGGGGCTGCCCCCTTCTCGTCCCGTCGTCCTCACCGCGGCGGCCATGTCATTGTGTTTGACAGCTTCTCATTCTCTTGTCAGATCTCATTTGACGGCTGGTTTCATACATGCACACCTCGACACATGTTGGCGCAGAACTGTAAGTTCCCTGAACTGTCTGTCTGCAGGATCACAATAAAAGTTCATGAAGGGGAGTGAGCCTCCTGTTTTGTTTCACACAGTCACATCTGCACATTTGGCCAAATCAGGCAGTTTGCTTTTCCACTGCTGGCAGGATAAATGGCCCAAAATCCTCGCTGTGGTCATGGCACAGCAGCAATTCTGGTTAATCTGTTTCAGCTTGTTTTAATGCCAAAGAGCTCATCGTTTATGCTTATTCCAAGTACATTTCTTTTAACTTTGTCTTTTTTGTTTTCTAGTTGGTCGCTGTGTTTGACGACGACCAGCGCGGTGATTCAGAAACTCCCTCAGAGAGCATGTCCAACGGCTTCTCCAGCACAAACGCGAGTCCAGAACCCATGCACTACTTCCCCCACCTGGAGTATGAAGATCCCAACCGAGGAGAGATCGAAGTCAGCGAGGCCGTCCTCAAAACAAGTTGGTCACCTTCTTCTTACGTCAAATCAGCTCGTGTGTTGAAGAACACAGATATTTACTTTTTTAAAAGTCAAACTCAATTATCACGTTCACGTGTTGTATAAATGTGAGAAACAGTATCAGGGTGAAGCAGCAGTGCGTTGACGTGTAGGTGTACGTCTCTGCGCCTGGATGAAACAGATGGCAGCCGAACCGTGTTAAAGAGAAATTTACGTGAGAACAGACGGAACTGTTGACGCAGCGTTCTCTCCCATCGTCAACTTTTTATTCAAATTTAGTTTGCTCCTATTTTCACTCGTTGCTGAGGCTGCGAAGCAGCGGCAGAACAGGGTTTATTTTTGTATTTATGTATAGACTAATTGGTGAGGAGCAAAGAAGTTTTGACTGAGATTTAATTGGAAAGAGTCTGTTTACACGTTCAACACAGAGCCACTAACTTTCTCACAATTTTTTCTGTCTTGTTTGTTTTATTCTCTTCTTGTCTTCCATCTGTGCACCAATAATGTAAAAACATTTTTTGTATTGAGCAGTAATTACCAGAAAAAGTCTTTTTTTAATTGAATACACGTCTTCTTGTGCAACAGTTGTTGATATCTACATGACGAATGACTCCCAGGAGCATTTAAGGTCATAGTTTTGGTTTGAACTCACTTGTTCATTTTTAGGTTGGAGTTCTATAAACTCTATGATCCACTTAGTGGAGCTCAAATGTAGCTTTATAAAAATGTAATACACTTCCTAATTCTAAGTTCATGTATGGTAACTGGTTGGTCTTTGTGTTGTGTTAATTGACTAAGAATTGCATCACATTCAGCCATCACTTTAGACATTTTTTTCTTTGTCCAGTCTCACCACAACTCAATTAGATCTACAAGATTTTGGTGTTTTTTGTTTTATATAACCTGAGTGGCGCCTCATAGTTGGTGCTCCTATGTTCTTAATCATATTACCCTCTTTTTTTATCCAATGCAAACACAGCACAGGAATAAGTAAAGAAAGTACCACCGTCTCTGCCACTGCTACCAAAAACACTGTGGTTGAGTCAAAGCCACCTCCCCTCTGCTGGTTGGAGGGAAACTGAGTCTGTTTGCTGGAGTTCCATCTGAATTCTGTTGTCACCCAACAAGCAGAAGTGTCTCCTCATCCTCAACACCACCATGTTGGTTTACATGCTGCCTTTTATTGAATGTACAGAGTGAGTCAGAAATCACAGGACAAAAGGGAGAATGACACATGTACATGGTAATGGGTGAGGGGACCTATCTTTGGAAAACTTGATAGTGGCCTTGATAGCGGCTTTTGAGATGACAGCCATGTTCTGGACATAGCCTAAAAGTTTGGCCCCCTCACCCATTACCTTCTGGGGTATTTGCTTATGTTATTTCAGCCTTTCTTCCTGAAATAATACAGTGTCCTGAGGCTTTTGAATAAACCTGTATTATAAATTTGAAAAAATAAAATGCTGCAGTTGTAAGATTTTAAAAAAGGTGGTTTTGATACTTGTGAAGGAGACGCACTCATGATTGACAACGCTCTCGGGCCAATCAATAATCTGCTGTCTGAAGTCAAACCTTTTAGCTAGAGTCAACTCTCTTGGAACTACAGTCAAGTAGATTCTACAAACTGAGCTGGAAGTGGAAAGACTCTAAAGGCATGCCAAGTCAATCCGAGTAGGGCCAAGTCAAGTCGGTGGAAAAAGACAATTTTTATTGCTTTGTATTAAATGTCCTGAGTTATAAGCTGTGTCGGTTGATTTTGGTTTCATTTATTTCAGTTAACGCATTTATTTTTTAACAATCAAGCCCTTTTTTTCTGTTTAAGTTTTTGTTTTTTAATCTAAAAAAAGAAAAACATTCTGCATTGGCTGGATGTTTAGAAAGACTTGTGCTTTTAATTCTTTTTCTTTCGGCTGCTCCTGTCTTCAGAGGTTACTACTTTGAGCAAACTCTCATGAAGATTTGGCAATTGTTTTTAACACTGCATGCCCTGCCTGACACAACCACTGATAGCTACCTAAAGGGCTGCCATCTAAGGCGCCTGTGGGAGCAGCAGGGCCTTGCTCAAGGGCCCACACTGTGGCAAAAGAGGGTGGATTCTTCACCTTTCCCACCCATAATTTTGGTTACCGTTTGTGGATTCGTCATAAATGAAAACAAAGAATATAGTCGCTCACCTTCTTTCATAACCTCTGCAAACCTACAAAATAACAAATATTCTGCCAGTGTTCAGACGTTTTAACAAACTTTAGCATTGCAGTACTTTTTGAAATAACTTCAGAAGGCTCTAATTTTTCTCACAGCTGAGTAAAAGTGTGTGTCAGCAGGAGGATGTGGAGTTCTAAAATCTGATTTCAGAGATGTGTGGTTGGCAAAATGTGGAGAAAGTAAAGGCTGCAGGAAACAACTTTCATTCTGCTGCTTTACATCATTTATCTGTTGCCCTTTTCTTTTTTTAATCTTCAACCACAACTCGTTTCTCCTGTCATTTTCCCTCCATTCTGTTCTCCTAGATTTATTTATTTAATTCACATTTTTAATAAGTAGTTTTAAAAGTGATTCAGCAGTTGAACATTTATAATACTCAAACAAATGTAATCAAATGTTGCTTAGTTTTTGGATCCGTCATGCCTTAACCATAATCCTGCTGATTTGGCAAAGACTGTTGGAACTAGAACATTGTTTTTATATAGCTATTATGCTCAGTTTTTAGTCTGTCCAAAAAAATCTTTGAGATATTGTTTTATAACAACTCTGCTTTGAATGTCTCAACAACTCTATCCCTGACCTGTCTGCTGTGTTCCTTGGTCTTCATAATGCTGCCTGCTCACTAATGTTCTGTAACAAACCTGTGAGGTTTTAAACAGATTGAACTACACACAGGTGGACTCTATTTACTAAATAGTTACATGAAAAATGTTCCACTGGTTCTTTTTGGGATATCAGGGGAAACAGGGATGAAAACAACTGTACGCAGCACTTTTCAGATTTTTATAAAAAAAAGGCGACTTATGTAATTGTCCTTCTACTACACAATATGCACTACTTTGTGTTGGTTTATCACACAGATTTTGGGCAGGCAGCACTATGCTAACAACAAGCTAATACAATACAGTGGATATCAGGGCCAAAACTGAGTGAACAAGCATCCACAGTTAAAAAGGAAACAGAATAAAGTTAAGATGGAAAAGACTACCGTAATTCAGTGGTGTGGAGGTGGTTCAGGTATCAAAAGTCTGATAAACTTCTCCTTTCAGTCCACTGTAAAATGTGCCAGAGTTGCATCGGGAACACATCAGATCTATTCCACTGCCTGATAAAGTTCCACTCGATAGAACATTCGGAGTGTATGAAAACGAAGCCCCCTAAAAGGTTTAACTCCTCTTTCTAAAATATCAACATCTCCCCATCAGCAGCTGTCGAGCAAAGTGAAGCAAACGCTGCAGACAGGCTTATATGGCAGGTTGTTTTGACAAAAAATCAACTACCCTCACATCATTTCAGATATCTGAAATAGGTTTACGACTAGACATATTAAGATATCTCTAATTATATTTTGACTAAGCAAAATAGCTATGTATTTTATATAAATACCATCCATCCATCATCTATACCCACTTCTTCCTTTCAGGGTTACGGGGGTCACTGTGCGAGGTGCGGGGTACATCCTGGACAGCTTGCAAGTCCATCACAGGGCTATAAATAACTGTTTGAGATATCGCTGACTGGTATAAATGATGTCAGGTTTAACATTAAGTTCTACAGAGGCTCTAATTCAAGATATCTGCAATAACTTACTGTCTGAAACATATTTCAACAATGAAATTATGACTAGTCGTAAAGTAAATTTGAGATATTTTGATTTTTGTTCTGAATAGTCATAATCCCAATTAAAGAGAATGCATTAAAGTTTGTGGCTGTAATGAAACAAAATATTGAAGGGGTAGCAATGCCGTATTTCCATTGAGGAAATATATTCTGCACTTCATTGATTCATTTTAATCAAAGTAATCTGGAGCAGCACTGTCCCTCTGTGCACATCTTGCTTCTTCTTTCCTGTGCTTTGGATTGGCCGGCGCTTCAATATGAGGAGCTTAAATGAAAGATAAAGTACGAGATAAGTGGTGCGACGGGCCTGGGTGTGATTTAATAAGAAGGTCGACAGATCAGAGTCATTCTTTCGTTCTCCTCTGTCCATCTGTTGACCACAGAGAAAGACCCCCCCCCCACCCCCTTTGTGGACTCACAGCTGCCCTTTACCATCACTCGTCATGTGCCCACTTTCACCCCATGCCCCATCATCTGCCTCCTCTCCACCCAGCCACTGCTCTTCTACTCTGTTATTCAGCTTTGACCACCTGCCACCCAGCTGAAATCCCACAACTCCAGACCTCGACTCCCCCACATAACCTTCACCCAACACCCAGCTCTCACCCGTCTGCATGGCTTCCACTCATAACTAGATTATCACTGTAGCCTGTTAGCATGCCCAAGGTCCAGTCAGGCATGAATGGACTAATTCCAACCTCCCCCACCCCTCCCCGCTCCTCCATCTACACATTTAACCCACTGGGACCTCGTCCTGCTCCCACCCCCACCCCTCCAAATGTGCTCTTCAGCCCTGTTGAACCTTGACTAATGTAGTTATGATGTGACCCCGTGACGCCCCTCTTATAAAGCCAGACTGATACAATAAAAGCAGCTTTTGTCAGGACGATGCGCATGAGTAGGAGCACAACACACACACATTCAGATACGATGACAGAAATTTAACTTGTGAGTTAAACAACCAATCCCAGTAAATACGGTTGTGTTTCTAGTGAAAGGAGTGTATGTGTTAAGTTAATTGTAAAATCTGTGTTTATATTGCATATGAGCTAAATGCAAAAACAGACTGAGGAAGAGCTAATGTAAAATATCTTGACAAAGAAAACATTTGATTTTTCTAAACTTTTGATAATTTGAATTCGTTCTTAGACGTTCACTCACTAAATTATTCTGTTTCATTTCTTCTACTTAGAAACTCACATGTAATTATTAAAATAAATTGTGCTTAACTTAACACTATCTAATCTTTTAGGATAATATCAACTTATGTATCCAAAGATTTGTTTTAATTAGGTCTCAGTTAAAGTACAACTGGATTGGCTTTTAGTTTTCTTGCGACACACAAAGAAAGACACTTTTTATGACTTAAAATTAAAATACTGATAAATTGAATTATCAAAAGGACCATTTTCTTCAAATGTTGATTCCTTAAGTCCAGCAAGAATTACAGCAAGAAAGGTCAGTCTGAGGCTCACAAACTGACAAAACAAACAAACAAACAAAGAACAACTATTGACAAACAATTCAAATGAGAGATTGAAAAGAAGTTTTTATCTACCCTACTTATACTTTAAAATGGCATTTTCTGTTAATCAACAGTAATAAATGTGTTTGTTGGTAAAATCGTCTAGCTTAATGAGTTGAATAATAAACACAAAACAGACAGCTGTAAAAATGTATATAGTAGGCAGGAAATTGATTTTAAAAAGTGACCCATGCTGGCAAAATGAGTCAGAATGAACACAGGCTGTGGGCCAAACATGACAATATTTAGATTTGCAAAAAATATTCCATAAAGATGCCATCTACTGATCTCTGTAACTAAAATGACATAAAATCTTTCTAATCCATCTTTAAATCAGTTTTCTAACAAGTGTGTCTTATGTCAGAAATAATCCTTTGTTCTCCAACCCTTATAATTTCCTTTATAAATTGATAATTTTATTCTGTTGTATAATGTTTGGCGTCATTGTGGAGCTTGTAGGATTTCCCCTTTTTTAAATTCAGGGCTGGTATTCCAGATGACATCATTTCAAACTAATAAAAATCAAGTAATAACTAAAAGTACTAAAGTAACTAAATTGTTTCTAACCAGAGGATAAAATCCTAAATTTTGGAATGGAACTGGAAGACTTTGAGAGTGTGCAAGTTTTGTTTCACTCAGAAAGGCTTTACACCTTAAGTTTCTATTTTTAAAACAAAACCATACAGCTGTGATCAAGATAGTTAAAGCAATTTATCAGCAAATCATATTAAGAAAGGTCAGTGGGGAAGTTGGGTTCGTGTAAAAGTTTAATTCTGCTTTAACTACTGACAGTAATTTGGGTATGAAGTAAAGGCAGTGAGTGTTGGTGGACAGGAGAAGAAGTAATTCAGTAATCAGTCAGGCATCAAAGTGTTTGTCAGGTTGGACAGGGTTGTTTGAACAGGCTGATTGGACTTCACACTTGCTCCTGTGGGATGATTAGTCCTGCATTGATCTGCTGCTACACTGGCACACACATACACACACTCGTAGAACCAAGTCCTTATCGCATCATCCCATGTGCACCCCGAGTTGGGCCACTCAATCGATTGCCAGAAAAACAAGACCCTCCTCGGACCCCGTAGTGCGAAAACACATGCGCGTGCACTGACAAACATGGAGGCAAAGCACCGTCTGTGTTTGTAGTAAGTGTACATCTACTGCATGGATGCTTGCACATGCAAACTCAGCGGTAAACATTTGCACTGTTTGCGTGTGCTCTGACTCACACGGTCACACAAGGTTGTGTTCAGTCAGAAAAACATGATGCATCCTCGCCCTGGTTAGTGAGTTAATGCTGCACAGCTTCAACATCACTGAAAACGTAATGTCATGCATATAACTACTGTTCCCTGAAGGAAAGGAACGAGGTACAACATCATGTATGGGGAACCACGCCCCTGCGTGTCCTGGCTGAAGCCACCTCTAATCACGCCTTTAGGCAGGTGACGTGATGACGACAGATGTCAGGCTCCGCCTGCACATATATATATACTGTGATGGCGACAGTATATATATGTG
>NW_013952597.1:501294-506701 GCF_001266775.1 Austrofundulus limnaeus
CACATATATATACTGTCGCCATCACAGTATATTTATATGTGCAGGCGGAGCCTGACATCTGTCGTCATCACGTCACCTGCCTAAAGTCGTGATTAGAGGTGGCTTCAGCCAGGACACGCAGGGGCGTGGTTCCCCATACATGATGTTGTACCGAGTGAATTGACTGAAAGGGAACAGGGAGTTCTTTAAAAAAGTCTGTGTTTCTGGGATTGAGTGTCCCAAACAGAAAAATAAAAACACAGGACGGTTTAAAAGATTTAGACGGTTGTCTATAAAGATAAAGGAGGAACAGAACAAGCGAGTGTTCCTTTGTGCTATTGTTTTCTTGCCTTGAAGTGGCCACTGAGATGAGTTTAATAGGCGGGTTCTGTTTGTGTAGGTGCACAGTTTTGTCCAGTGAGGGAACCGAAAATAACTTTTACACCGTTTCCAATTTTGCTCAGCCCTTCAGAAACAAGACTACAAGTTAAAGCGAGCAAACACACAATGCGGTTTACAAGGATTATACGAACTCTCTTTTCTTACAGCTTAAAATACTGAAATTTACAGATCTGTTGAAGTTCCAAACACCGCAAATTTTGCTCGGAATCTAACAGAAGAATTTACCTAAAAATATTCAGTAAGTTTCTTTTTTGGGAAGGGAGTCAATCGTCAAATTGAAAGTTGTTACTGTTTCTCTCAGTGTGCACAGTATTTTAGTATTGAGTTGAAGCAATGTCCAAAAAAGTTGTTGAAAAGAAAGTATAAATGAATTATTTGTGTGACATAAAGATACAGCATATAAAAATCTGACAATGGCTTGTATTAAGAAATAGTACTAGCATATTGTAAATATGTATATTCCATTAGTAGCTTAATTAATAATAAAGAACTAGATTAGTAATCATTGGTGAAAGTGTGGGATTAAAAAAATGTGTACTTCTTGACACTTCTTTTCCATATGTGAGCTATACAGAAAGTGTAGCGATAGTATAATGTATACTTTCTAATTATTTTGTAGGCGTTTCTTTATCATTTTATTTCTCTAGTCTTTTCTTAAAATGACTGTCCATGTATACTGTTAGAAGAAAACCAAAATAACACACAAATATCTATACCACCAAACTCAAGCTGTAAGTTTTTATCATTAAGTTTTTTTATCTGAGATCATACTTTTACACCTTTTTAGAGCTTTTGTCCTATAAACTCTTGTCTGATGCTTTTGCAGTGCAATATTACAAAACTCTGTTTCTTCAAAACTATTTCAAAAATAGCATTTCTACCAGCTTACACTGTTTTAGTGGCTCCTATATGATTTTAGGAGGAGGTCGACTTTATTGGAAACTTTGTCACTAGATGTCACTAAATCCCACCAAGTTGATTTTTGTTGGCCACAGACTGGCACAACGTCATGTTTTATGTTACGAACACACTTTTACTTATCAAAACGAACACTGTTGAAATGATGCATGGATTATCAGGTGTTCTGTTTTGAACAGACAAGAATTTCAAAGTTTTGTGTTGGATCTGCAATTTCACTGGAGTTTTATAGCTATGGTAGAACTGGCCACACATCACCAGATCCAGATGTCACCATTTAAGTTGGCTTAAGTGGGGAAAAGACCACTTTTTTTAGGGCTTGGCAGTTAATTAGTCTTTTTTTTCTAACAGCTCAGTCTGTCTTGAAGAATTCCTGTGGGATAATCCTATTTATGGTCATCCAATGCCCTGAGAGAGTCGAGTCACACTCGTCGATATCCCCCTGGCCCTTAGTGGCACCGCCTGACCTGCCTTGGGTCAGCACAGGTCGGAGGTCAACGTTGGCGACCCTCAGGTTCCTTCACATGACTGGACTGGGCTTTGTGACTCTTAAGTGGTGGGAGGATTGATAGTCAGATTTGTGGATAAACGGAGCAGGATTTATGGGGCTGACTGAAGGGTAATGGTCCCTGACTGTGACCATGGAGCGGCCTCGGCCACTTCACAAAGTCGAATCATTGACATTGGACTAAAGAACAAGTGTGTGTGTTTGTATGTGGGGTGGGGGTTCATGGGTGTGGTTACACAGTGATGTCGTCTATTTGTAAAGCTCATTTTGAAATCCATTACAGCTACTTTAGTGCATATTTGCCATTCTGTATCTGGACAATGTACTGGATCCTGTACTTTACCTTGGTACCTAATGTACCTGTTGTCCTTGCAGTTGGACTGAATCCTTCTCTGGTTTTGACTGAGAATGAACAGTTCTTTCCTCCATGAACTTTTCCCATCATGCTATATCTACTTCTTTAGCCCTTGAATACATTTAGTTGTGTACGTGGAGTCTCTAGAAGTGCAGAATTAACTCTCTCCCGGTGCTGTGTAGATATCTTTATTTTCTGCCTGTTCAGTCTCTTTTTCCCTACTATCTTTTTTAACAATAATGTCACAGCGTTTGCTGCGGAACTGCTAAAAAAGTTGATGGACTTTAGGCTAACCGTTTTCCCAAATCTGCATTTCTGCAGATTTGTTGTCTTCTCTCTCCTCTCGCTCAGACTCTGGTAATCGTGTAAGACTGAAGTCTTCCATTTTTGACATCTTTTAAATAATTCGTAAATAAAACGTTTCTGCGCCGCTATACAGTTGTATCTCTGCGATCAAAGTACAACAATGGCCGAACGAGGTGGAGTGGACAATGATCATGGGAGTGAGATCTGGAGGGGGACGGGGTCTTTAAAGAGTGTGTCTCAGACACAACTCAGAAAAGGGGTGAAGAGGGACCTGTGGAGCTATGATCAGGAGGAAGTTAAACCAAAACTTTGCTGTCTACTTTATATAGACCCCAACTGAATTATTTAAATGTGAAAAGTAATGATTTAAAAGCTTGATATATCTAATTTAAAGTGGGAACATTTGTATTACAGCACCTTCTTAGATCTAGCACAAAATAAAAAAAATAAAAAATGCAGCGATTAGTTTTTTGTGTTTTTAAACTAGACAAAAAACTTGTCTTTATGTATTCAATGTATTCACATTCTTATTCCTTCAGATGCAGACTTTAAGAACTTTACAGTCAGCTTTTTTTGTGTTAAGATTTGAACCGACACAGTTTTATATTATTAAAATACTTAGTTTTGTTCTTTGAAGTGGTTAAACTAACTTGTAAGAGCAGTTTGTTACATATTCTTTAAAATCTTGTCAGATGTTTCCAGTTTAACGCAGTGTAGTTTCCCCACACAGCATCTGTACTAAGTTTTTAAACTTTTTATGCATTTCAGCTGTGATTCAGGCTGTTTCTATGTCAAACTTGTGTTAGGACTTAACCTGATTAGAATCAAATAGCCAGATGTTTTCTTAGATGTATAGAATTTTTTTTCTCTAGTTAAACTTAAATACATTTTTAGTTTTGAATTATTTACAGACAGTAGAATAATGAATCATTTTACATTCATATTTCAGAATAATCTGTATCTAAAAGACTTCTTCCTGAAGTTCTGAGTTTATCTGATCTCCCCATGGTGAGACTACATGAGCAAACCAAACAAAATGTTTTTGGCTTACAAAAAGGTTTCTCTAATGAGGCTCTCTCACGATGTTCTAATCATTTGCACAGAATGTTTTAGAATTAAATTTTTGGCATTTTCTGCAGAATGTTTGGTTGTCATGTGTGTTTTACCTTGCAAAAATAATATTTTTCACTGGCAAATTTTGGAAAATGTGCAAAAATTTGAGGTATTGAATAGACATTGGCCATAAACACATTTCTTCACTCCAGTTTTTCTTCTGTTGATCTGTAAACACGCTGTAGTTAAGTTAGCATCTCAGTGGGTTGTGACCGTTGGGGGTTAGTTGGCAAACAGCTTTTAAAAGGGAAGCTTCAAAATGTCTCCAATTTGTTTGTGGGAATTGTCTCAGTTTCTGGTGTGAGTGGCTTAAAGTTTTGTTGCTTGAGTTTTAACCACAACAGTTCTTCTCTGACAGAAAACATCCAAGGCTAACTTTCCAAATGTCTAAGAACATAAACCACTTTATTGCTTTATAAGAATTGTTGAAAAACTGGCCTGTCTATCATTTCAAAAGTGTACTTCAGTAGTTTAGATCATAAAGCTAGTGGTGATTGCTGAGATGGGAAACAGAATAATGTGCAAGGCCAAGAATACAATTTTGTAACTCATGCACGTGGTTAAAAAAAAAAGCCAAATGTTTGCCACTCACTGCTGACAAAAAAACACTGCTGCATGGTAGGGTTGGGCAATATTGACAAAAAACTCAATCACAGTTAATTGTGGCAATTAGCCAGTAAGAATTAATAGATGACAATTGTGCTTGCATGTTTTAACTCTAAATCAGTCACTCTGTTCTAAAATTATGCTACCCCAATTTCAATAAAGTTGAGACGTTATGTAAACATATAAAACAGAATACAGTGTTTTGCAAATGCAAATATTCACTCATTTTGAATTTGATGCCTGGAACACATTCCATAAGAAAACTATCTTTAAATGTGAATGCTAATGCTACTGTCTAATGAAATAACAGTGATATATGCACATTTTGAGAAGTTAGGTCCCTGACTGTGACCATGGAGCGGCCTCAGCCACTTCACAAAGTTTAATCTAACCCTAACCATGTATTCAGTTAAATACAGACTGRAAAGGATTTGAAAATCATCATATTGTGTTTTTATATACACTTTACACAATGTACCAGCTTAATTGGAATTAGAGTTGTACAAACCAGCATCCAGTATTTGCTGTAGGAGTTTGTCGTGGCCTCGGTTGGCATTTCATGGCTTTCCTTTAGCTCTGGTTTATGTCAATGTTTCAGGTGATTAAACCAGTTTGTAGTGTTACGAGCCGCTCCACTCCGCCTTTTGCCAAAGTTACTATATTATGGGCTCAAATACACAATTGCTAGTGAGAGAGCGTTGCACACAAAAATATGTCATCATCACCCAGAAGTAGTTACAGTAATTGCAAAGTGCCAAATAATAATCGGTGACAGTTTTTCTGATGATTAATTGCAGTTTTGCTAAATCTTACTGCATAGCTCTTTTGACACTTGGGCATAAATTCTGAATTCATTGAGAATTTGCCTGTTTTTTCCTCCTCCCTACTCACAATTTTGCATCGCCAAATAATAACCAGTAGACATAGCCATACCATTAATATTTCACACACTATAATCGAATTGGCCTGTGGGTGTTAAGGCACTCCATCTGATGGCCAGACACTCCTGATCAAAATGAATGAATTTGCAAAAAGAAAAAAATTGTATAGGTCCTCTGGACAGGTTCTTCTCTAATGAAACGTTTCGTCTCTCCTCCAAGAGACTTCTTCAGTCTGAGAGTTTCAGGCAAAATTCAGGCTTTTAAGCCCTGCCTCCATGTGACTGATACTCACAAAATTGCTCCAAATTGTGTGAAAATTACAGATTTGAGGCTATACAT
>NW_013952597.1:506835-512397 GCF_001266775.1 Austrofundulus limnaeus
TGTATGTATGTATGTATGTATGCATGTATGTATATATACACACTCCTGATCAAAATCTTAAGACCAGTCAAAAAAGTGCAAGAATTTGCATTTTGCACTATTGGATCTTAAGAAGGTTCTAAGTAGAGCTTCACAATGTTAAAAGAAGAAATCAGTGTAAGAGACACAAACTTTTGAGCGGGGAATTAATTGAAAACTTAATTTACACTCAAACATGATTTTTTTTTAGCTGATCAAAAGTTTAAGAAAAAAAAACACCGAAACCCCCCCAAAACAGAAATCAAAGTGTCAAGAAAAGGCTCAGTAATGAGTAGCTCCACCATTATTGTTGATGACTTCAAACAATGGTTTAGACATGCTTGATGCCAGTGTTTCCAGGAGGCTAGTGGGAACRTTGCTCCAAGTGTTGAAGATGGCTTCAYGAAGGCCATCCACTGTCTGGAACTGATGTCCATTTTTGTAAACTTCCCTTGCCATCCATCCCCAAATGTTCTCAGTTGGGTTTAGATCCGGGGAACATGCAGGATGGTCCAAAAGAGTGATGTTATCCTCTTGGAAGAACTCCTTTGTCAGGCGGGCATTGTGAACTGCAGCATTGTCCTGTACAACCCCTGCACAACCTGAAGCTCCATTGTTCCATTGAAGGAAAACGCACCCAAATCATGATGGCGCCCCCACCACTGTGCCGTGTAGAAAACAYSTCAGGTGGGATCTCCTTGTCATGCCAGTAACGTTGGAAGCCATCAGGACCATCAAGGTTAAATTTTTTCTCATCAGAGAAGACAACTTTYTTCCACCTTTCAATGTCCCATGTTTGGTGCACCCTTGCAAAGTCCAAACGGGCAGTTTTGTGGCGTTGAAGAAGACGTGGGCTTTGAAGACGTTTTTTGTTTCTGAAGCCCTTCTCTCACAGATGCCGTCTGATGGTTATTGGGATGCAGTCAGCACCAGTAATGGCCTTAATTTGGGTAGAGGATCGTCCCGTGTCTTGACGGACAGCCAATTGAATCCTGTGGCTCAGAGCTGGTGAAATTTTTTTGGGTCTACCACTTGACTTTTTTTGTTCCATAACCCTCAGGATCATTTAAAAAATGCAAAATGACTGTCTTACTGCGTCCAACTTCAGCAGCGATGGCACGTTGTGAGAGGCCTTGCTTATGCAGCTCAACAATCCTACCACGTTCAAAGTCAGTGAGCTTTTTTGTTTTTGCCATCAGGAGGTCTTGACAGTGTAAAGACTTGACAGAAAATGACATGGAATCCAGATTTTTGCACAGCTTTTGGCTTTTAAAGACTATGGTCTTAAACTTTTGATCAGCTGAAAAAAATCACGTTTGAGTGTAAATGCAGTTTTCAGAAAATTCCCTGCTCAAAAGTTCTTGTCTCCTGCATTGATTTTTTTCCTTTAACGTTGTGAAGCTCTACTTAGAACCTTTTTAAGATCCAATAGTGCAAAATGTAAATTCTTGCACTTTTTTGACTGGTCTTAGGATTTTCATCAGGAGTGTATATTACAGTACAGTACAGTAGCATTACTTCAGTTCTTTCTAATGTTGATGTTGTTGCTGATAAATTTGATATATATTGTCCTGCCCTAGTATTTACCTTTGTCTCTCAGTTTTAAAAGGAAATGCCATCTTACCTGCATGATTTAAAAAAATCATTTTTTTATGGAATAACTGGACTTTTTTGCTACACTAGTGGCTGGAGGTACATCTTGGACAGTTTTTTATGTGAAGCTAAATTGAATCACTTGTGTTAAATTTTAGTCAAATTTAAAATATGGTTTACTAGGGATGCACCGAAATGAAAATTTCATCCAATATCGATACTGGATATAATTATTGCTATTATGGCCGATAACCGATATTTATCAATATTACGCTAACACATAGATTATTTCCATACATACATGCACAAACACACTTGAGTCTTTTTTTGATACCATAAATAAATGACCAGACAGCTGACATGGCTCTCTACTTCAGTTATCCCTGGCTGCACAGTTTCAGTATCACTATCATGGTCAAACGGATACAACTTGACCAACCATTTCCCCTCCCAAAACAGAAACACAAATATAGAAAGTGGGAAATCAATATCGCACGTTAATATCAACCCAGTTTTACATAACGGACCGATAAGATATTCTAAACTAGAAGCACTCGGAGAGTGCAAGCCTCCGCCGAGACCAATTTGCCCCATCCTGTAATGGAGTTAATGCACAAAAGCAGAGATGGAAACACATTTGGCTAATAAGTTAAAAACATCTACAGTTTCAAAATAGAAGTCCAGCTAGCTTTAAAAAGTATTGATTTATTTAATGCCTCTAACCTCATGAAAAGCTTCATCCTGATATTGAGGACATTTATTTTATACTAGTTATCTTTTAGTCAGATGAACTATTTAAGTTTATATTTTATTTTAAGTAAAACATATATTCATATTTTTAAATCACAGTTAATTTTTTTCTATTTTTATATGGTACTACTAATCTAATATAGCTGAGAAAGATTTAAATAAGCACAAAGTTTGGGAGTCAAGAGGATAAAACTGGTGGGGCACAGCCCCCTGTGGCCACCCCCACTTGTTGTGCCCCTGGTGACTGACAGGTGATGTTCCACAGTGAAATGACGAGCTGGAGCACTGCACATCTCTGTTAGATCTAGCTGGAAGACTTTTCAAATTCCTCTTCTGAGTTGTTCGTAAGCACCACAGAGCTGATTTGTTGTCAGGCTGAGCTTTATGGGAGAAGTTTTCTGATTGAAGTCACTCGGCCCATTAGACCCGCTGCACTGCGCGTCTCTCGGGATGCTAGAGACGAACAGAGATCAAATTCATGCGGCAGTAATAGGGCCAAGGCATTTCTTATTTTGTGAATGTTTAATTTTTAATAAGCGCCACTGTTTTTTTTAGTCGCCCACCCGGGGTTATTGGGAATAGTTTTACTGATCTCCGTTTGCCATCGTCTGCTCAGGTGGCCACTCTGTTGTACAATCAGCTGTGCGGATTAAAAGGAAAAAGAAATCCTGTATCCGCATCGGGATCCGAAACATCACCAAAATTTAATGGTGTGTTACTTGTGCTAGTATCCACATGTGTTATAAATGTCATGACAATCCGTCCACACATTTTGGAGTAATGCTGTCCACAGACAGACCGACCGACCGACAGACAGACTGACATACGCGACCAAATACATTACTTCCTTGGCGGAGGTAAAAATGACCAATATCAGCCGATACCAATGTTGATGTGGATATGTCTATGGTTTACAGTTAATCAGTGAAAACCTTTACCTGTTAAATGTGAATCAAGGTTTTTACCCCTGTCATGTTTTCATGCTTGCCTTGTATCTAATGTAGCATCAAAGTCGAGCGAAATGTAAATTTGCATACTGTCGTGTTAACATCACTGTTTGGTTTGCGAACATCTTCAATGAGGAGCTTTTTAATGATGCTGATAAGTAGCTACAGAAATCTTGACCTAGTTTAGATGCACACCAGATCAACAGATAGCAACACACAAAAAAGAAAAAAAAAAAACAAGGATAAAACATCAATCCTTGATTTCTTTGATCTTTTTTAAATATAGTGCTGAGAGATGCAGTTTATTTCTGGATATTTCTGTGTTAAATCAAAGCACTACATTGTTTACAAATAATATAATTGACACTGAAGCTTCTTGTGAGTTTTTTCACACGTTCTGCTCTTCTACATTCAGTTTTTTACCTCTTGTTTAAGTTTTGGCACATTAGCGTTGATTGAAATCCATTGGAGGTATGATCAGACATTGAGACCTGGATTGGTACCTGATTCACATGCATACACCTAATAGCTTTATGATAATTGATAGGAATGATTAGACAAACATGTCTGAACCTCAGAACATGTGGTTTAGTTGGTTTGGGACAGAAAGGATCTTTGTGTCTGTGTCAGGAGTAGTTGGAATGACCATTTTTCATTTGTCTACAGTCACTAACCACAAACACACACACACTCGCTGACCCTTGCTACTTCTTTCTTTCCCACTTGTTTTCCCCCTCTGCTCTTTTTATTCTGACCACGTTAAACCGGGACCCTGTCGCTGACCCTCCAAAGAGAGATTGATGACAGGAAAAGAGGAGAATTTTGTGTGCTTTCCCTTTTTTGTGTCTCAGTTTTCTTGGCTTTGCTCACCTCCACTGTTGCTTCTAGTTTTTTGTTTATCATGCGTTACCATTTTTCTGTCTCTTATCCTTTTCTTTTATTTCTCAGTGAACTAAACTTTGCTTTGGGGTGGAAAACAAAAGTAAGATCCACCCCATGAATCTAATTAACTTTTATTGTGATGCTTTTTTGTGGCTTTAAACCTGCTCACTTAAGCTTGGCTTTATTCAGCTCTGATTTTCTTTTGGAAAAGGTTGTGTTGAAGGCTGTGGAGGCAGCGGCTGGGCTGGAGTCTGCCAGAAATACAATGATGGAAAAAGAGTTGTTCCATGCCACATATTTCTATAATTCTTATCAGATCCTTTATTATTTAATTACTTTGACCAAAATACAAAGAAAGTTTGACTTCATATGATTGAATGGATTGATTTGTCCCTTGTCATGGAGCAAAGAGGGGACATGAAAATATCCTTCCTTTCTGTCCATCTGTTTGTCTTGTGAGCTTGATAACATGGAAAATAAGTGAGGTACTGACTTATATTTTATTTTGTGGCTCCATCTAGGCTTAAAAAAAGTCCCTATAAAATATTTGGTTGCTATGAGAAAATCTAGGATGGCCACGCCTACATGGCAATAGCCATCTATGTACCCTGTATAAACCTTGTGAACTGGAAAACTTGAAAGATAAGTGAAGTACCATCTTGTGAGGTACCATTAATCTACTAAATGAAATTTGGGTTGCCACATCAAAATCCAAGACAAGGCTATCACCATAAATGTCCATCCTTGTTATGAGATGGATAACTTGAAAAACAAACAACATGCCAAATTCCAGTTTGGTGTGTGGCTGCATCTAGGTGCAAGAAAAGTCACTAAATGGGTTGATGCATCAAAATCGGAATAGACCGGTCTGGAAGCGAGAGGGGGGCGGGGCATGAAGCGCCTTAAAGGAACAGGATCAAAACCAGCTGCTTTGAGACGCACATCAGAAAAAAGGGACAAAAAAGGGGGCTGGTAAATTCAGCTGATTCCATTATTTCAGCACTCATAGTTTTTGCACAGTGACTGTTTCTTTGGGTTTGCTTTTTACTTTGTGTTTGTCTGATTGCTTTGATATTTCTTTTAATCTTAGTTATTTAAGCCCCTTTTGCACTGTTTATAAATTCTGAATTTTGTCAGCTCAAGTTATTAGAAAATTAATTTGACGCTTATTGTCTTGTGCATAGATACACCTCTGTTGGTGAGGAGCAGCAGCGACTCTGTTTTGCCCCCTCCCCAAGAGAAAACACCCACTCCTCCACCCGATGATGAACTCAACAAGCCTCCTGAACGAGTGAGTACCACTTAGGCTTTATGATGATGATGGACAACAACACACACACACACACACACACACACACACACACACACACAC
>NW_013952597.1:512450-517229 GCF_001266775.1 Austrofundulus limnaeus
CACACACACACACACACACACACACACACACACACACACACACACACACACAAATTGAAAATAAGCCTATGATTCAAATGTTAGATTTTCTAATATGATAGATGTTTTTGCCTCCGTTACTGAAGCTGGATAATAAACTGCTACAGTTTTAAATTGAGAGATGGACATGTTGCATTTTCAAATTGTATCTTTCCATCAAAGCAGCGAGGGCTCCTCTTCGTCCAGCTCTACGCTCCAGGCTGTACTTTAAAAAGTGCTCTCCTTCCTTTTGTGACAGCTCGCCATTAAGGATGCTTCTGTTTGCTGCCTTTTTTCGTCCCTCTGACTGATTCTGTGTGTCCGTCGGTAAAACGGAGGCAGTGTGAGGTCACGCCAGTGTGTTTCTGTTTGAGTGAGGGGAAACTCGGGTACAGGAAGGGGAGCTAGTGAAGAGAAACGGTCCTGTTGTTTGCTCCCGCTGCGTTCTGCTCAGCAGTGACTAAGCAGAACACAGGCATCAGCAAGCGACAAGTAAACATAATGACAGAGCCCATATTGCCTGTCCAAAACAGCACGCGCTTCAAACTGTGCAGCTGGACCTGAGTGAACAGGCTCAGGCTCTACGTGTCCTAAAATATCCTGACAACTGTTTATAAAATCCACGTCCCTGCCTGACAAATGAACGGCAAACTTCAGCATGCTGCAGCCTTGTTAAAGCTGGAAAAAGCCCAAGTAATGCTAGATAATAGGCAAAAAAAAATGTCAGTAAATAAAATGTAGTCTCCTGGTCATCATCTGCAGGGGTTCATCGCTAAACTAGAGCTCTTTACCAACTGACACCATTAATTGTTTTGAATTTTTGAAGTAGGGTTCTTCTGAAAGGTTTTGAAAAAATATGTTACTTTTTGCAGATAGCGTTTTGAACTAGGGTTGGGCAAAACTGTATTTTGTGCAGTTAATCCTCAGTAAAAGAGTTTATGATTAATATTTGCAATTACTGCAATTAATGTTACGTGATGATGGCATATTTTGTGTGTACGACACGCTATCACTATCAGGCATTCGTGTGATCGGCTGTCACAATTAATTGTGCTAAATGTTTGTCAGTATTGCCCAACCCTACTTTGAACAACCTCTGTTTGGAGAAGTACAATATAATTCTGACAGGATTGATGAGCTATCAGCTAGCTGCAGTGGGGTTAAGACCCAACTGGTTTGCTAGCATCTTAAAACCACAATAATCCCAATAAATTAAATAATAGTTCAGGCAAATGTTACAATTGTTTTGGAGTAAAAAAGTTACTTACTGTACATAGTTTTGTTTTTTACAAGCATGAATAGCTGCAGTGCTTCAGGTGAAGCCTTGGATGCTTCCAGCAGTAATATTTTCAGGTACAGTTGCTGTGTACAGCAGGGGTGTCAAACTCATTTTCACCAAGGACCACATGAGCATAATGCTGGCCTTCAAAGGGCCAATTGTAATTAACTTAGACGTTTCATTTTGAACTTCGACTAAACATGAAACGTTGCGTTCCTCATCTCATTGCTACGGCTGAGCACAGCTAACAAACAGTAACTGAGCTCTATGTGGTGTTTCCTGCAAAGAAACAGCGTTCCAACACGTCCTCTTATAAGAATGAAAAGTTCTACGTATGCGACTGACTAAATGTGAAAGGAATAATACAGAAATGCTATTAAAAGTGAAGACATTAATACATATTTGAAGCTCTCCCAGGCCTCATAAAATTCTGTGGAGGGCCACACTTGGCCCGTGGGCCTTGAGATTGACGTGATGTATAGCGAAAATATTTCTACATGACTGAGTTTAAGGATCTATCTGCACTGCTCTGGATTTATTTAGCTTATATTTGTTTGCTGTATGTATTTCATTCACACATTTAAAAAAAACATTGAAATGTCTAATCTGTACCACTAAGAGGCGAGAATGTCTAAATTAGTTATAAATCAAAATAAGAATGTTTTTAGCTCCCAAACTAACTTATTTTGGAATTGTTTACAAATGTATTCTCATTTGTTAATCATTTCAATACAATCAAAGTTTTTGTTTTTAGGATCAGTGTGAAACAGGACGGATGTGGAGAACCTGGTAAAAGGGGTTTCATTGTTGTTGGTTTCTAGTTTCTAAGTGTTGGTGGGGATTATGCAACATAAACTGCTCTGTACCTCCAGTGTATACAGATACATTAAAACCAGGTTTTAAGAATTTCTGTTTCTCACTTAAAGCTCTGCTTATTAGCTCAAGTAAACTGTGAACACTGTGATCAAAACTTGGATTCAGATCCACACACAAATGCATATTTTTGCATTTTTGGCAAGTGTTGGTGTTTGAAAGGCTACGAGGTCATCCCAGCTTGTAGGCATGTTGAGTTCTGGGTCTGATAGCCTCTCTTGATTAATACGCCATCGCATCGTCGTCACTCCTGCTCTGACCCTGACTCCCACATCTCGGCACACTCACTTATCCAAACAAACACATCCACTTTCATCCCTTTTTATCTTGAAGGAGGTATTGAAAGCTAGATAAAGTATAATCCAGTCTGATACGGTGATGAATTCGTGTCCCGTTCCTGTAATTGATTCAAATGTCTTCCATGGTGAAGGCCAAGGTTGGCACTCTTCTCTCAGCACATTCCTCTCTTAGTCAGCCTTGAAGAGAAGCTAATGAAACTGGCAAAGGGCTGAACTGTGCTAAACACGCAGTCGGCTTTTTTAATTAACCTGTACTCGCTGCTACATTCAAGCCTAATAAATGAGACTAAATTTTACCAGCCAACTGTGGAAACTGCTGATTGTTTTATTTTTCTTTTCTCATTCTTTCTTTAGGTGTTTTGTTGCTATTTACAAGTAGAAGGTTTAACCTTTCATATGCCACAAAACAGCCAGTGTTGATGTTTTCTGCATAGGTGGAAACTTGTGCCTGGTTTATACACGACAAGACAAAGATTCAAGCTCCCTGACATGGTTGTCAGATGTTCTTTCTTGCGGGGGAGAAGTCCCAGTAAACCCTCCCACTGCTGCACACGACACGTCCCACATAAAGAGAAACTACTTCACAGTGAGAACATGCATTGTTGGCAGATATGCATGTTGGAGGAGGAAAATCTGTTTTTTCTGTTGTTAACCTAAGATGGTGCTGGGCGGTGTGACCAAATTTTTTTATCAGTGTGTTTTTTAACAACTATAGTGGTATCACAGTCTTTTTCTTTTCATTCATACCTTCATTCATGTTTCCTCTGAGCTCTTGGAACAATGGATCTGGCTATCCAGCATTTTGACCATAGACATGAAATCTCCTTTTGTAACTGGAGGACCATGCCATGACAACTTTAACTTGACAGTTTGCAGAAAACCATCATTTGATAAACATACAAGCTTTTAAAGCTGAAATACTTCCCACACAACAGAAACTGTTTCCAGTTGAGGCACAATTTTTTCTTTGGCATCAGCCTAAACTGTTATGTCTGCAGCTTCTCTTTCCACACTTTGTGTCCAGCTCGATCAATTTCAACACCTCCAACAACGACACTGGCTTTGTCCAAATTCAGGGGCTGTGTCCTTCAAAGGCCAAATATGAAAGCTGATCACGTTGCAGCAACGCATCGAAGAATGTCCAAATTTGAAGGCTTCTCCAATTGCTGGGTTGGAGATGGCATAGTATCGACGTTACAGAATGCAGACGGGGCAGGAAGTAAATGCAGCCCTGTTTCCTGCTGTTGATTCAGCGTCAAAATGCCTAAAATCTGTGCCATGTACGATTATTGCAACCACTCTAATCAAGAGAAATATTTTTTTAAAAATTGCGTACTGAAAATAGTGTGTCACAAGTGAGTTAATTTTAAAAAAATTACAGAAAAAATATGACAAAAGTGGATCAACAATCAATGACTAAAAACAGGAAGAGAGTTTGCATCGAACACTTTCTAACAGGTAAGGATCGGATCATCCATCCATCCATCTTCTGTACACGTTTCTTCCTTTTAGGGTCGCATGGGTCACTAGCTATGTTTACATGGACAAAATAATCTGATTAAACGGCCGTTCGGAATAAAAATGCTTCATGTAAACAGCCCGTTCCAATTATTCTGATCCCATTGAGCTCGATCCGAATGAATTTTTAATCTGAATGAAAAGGGTGGGTTATGCCGATTGATTATCGGAATGACGTTCATGTAAACACTTAATCAGATCATCTTATTCTGATTGTAGAAAACTGACCTGTGTGCGCATGTCTGCTGACTTTCATTCACCCGGTTTAGAGGAGGTGAGACAGCAGCGCTCCAGCTGCGCAGCACCGTGCAGAACTTTTCCTCCACGCTCTCTTAACAGATGAAAAAGGAGGCAAAACAGCAGACGTTGCTTCGCAAAAAATAAAAATAAAAAGCACGTATTACTTCATCTTCAGGCTGCAGCTCAACCGAGGAGATGAGTAACGACGTCTCTACCGTTATTAAAAGCTGACACGGGTCCGTCCTGAGCGCACAGAGGAGCTTTGTTTACGGTTGTAACTTGGAAGTAGAGCTGAAAGTTTACAACATGGCGCATGTCCGGACTTTTATTCTAAATAAAACTCCGGTGCATGTAAACACTTTTCATGATCGGATTGTGTCCATGTAAACAGTACATTCGGATTATTTAATCCAAATACATTTCAATCCGATCAAAAAATTTTGTGCATGTAAACATAGCTACTGGTGCCCACATCCAGCAGTCACAGTGCAAGGGGTGGGTACACCCTGGACAGGTCACAAGTCCATCACAGGGACACACTTAGAGACAAAC
>NW_013952597.1:518945-527599 GCF_001266775.1 Austrofundulus limnaeus
GAGGTCTACCTATGATGTCAATTACAGGCCTCTCTCATCTTTTTAAGTGGGAGAACTTGCACAATTGGTGACTGACTAAATACTTATTTTCCCCACTGTAATTCATAAAAAAACAGTCCTAGAACCAAAAACATGCACCTAGGGGTATTATTTACTCTTAAGTAAATGTATTTTTCCATGTGTATTACTGGACTCTGCCCACACCAACCTATAATACGAGATCTGCAGCACCAGATAGTTTGTCTATCGCCTCAATGCCGGGTAAATCCCCCAGATTATATGAAAAGTCTTTTTTATTAAGACAATATGGATCATATCCTAAATGTACACGTATGTTTTGTGATGTTTTGTCTGCACCAGCCCATTTAGGGCATTAGCGTACTCGCTGTGATCCATTTTGATTTTCATTGCTTCTGTTTAGCACATTTGTAAAGGTGGCTGTACTTTCTAACAGCCTTGGCCACCTGCTTCTCTAGTCATCTTTCACATAAAAACACCCACAAAGTTCTGACCAGTCACACATTTGCCACATATCTTGTGAAACAATAGTTCTGTGAGGGGGTCATGTAAAGAACGACAATGGGTCACATTTCTGCCACTTCTTATGAAGTGTAAACCAGACTTTATTCATCTGGATTAAATCCTCCTGAGAGGATGCTTTGTGTTTCTCTATGTGTCTTTTAAAGTTTGCACAGCGTTTTTGCATGTTTGTGTATTTTAAGGTGTCAGTAAGTGTATCTCATCAGCCTGTTGACATGATGTTCACGATGGGGGTCAACAAACATGGGTGACCACACCGAAGCTGCAATCCTGCCACGCATCTATAGGTGCACGCTATTTCCCAGCTGGCTGACATGTCGCTGATGACTGCAGCACACCAAGGAAGTACACATACGAAACAGACACCTCATTACTCATCTGTCTGACAACAACTTCTCTTTCCCACACACACTCATACACACACACACAGAGTCACAAACATTTCATCTCGCATGCCTGCACACCTCTGTGTCACTCGAACATACCTCTGACAACAAACCGCAGCAAAATACAGAAGTGCACATGACAGCGTGCAACACAATAACAGAGCAGACAACCTGTTAGTCGTACTGAGACAGGTTTTCAGACAGGTTTCACAAATTATGTGAGCGTTCGAGCCGGAGCCATAGATCCTGTCAGATTCAAATCACTCCCAGTAATGTAGGCTAAGTCGAAACGACTAAAAACGCTGATTTTAATTGTGGTATTAATGTATTAATTTGTCAGCTTTTGAAATGTTGTCCCGACGGGAGACGCAGCTGAACTTGAAGCGCTGGAAAAAAAGTGGCAGCTGGGGTGAAAGTGCAAAAAAATAAAAAAATAAATAAAAAGGCAGAAACAGAAGGATACGCGTGAACCAATGGGCTGAAAATGTCACAAGAAGCTTTCAGTTTGTAAGCAAAAACACAATTAGTTAATTTTTCCAAATGCATGGAGGAAAATTAATTCATTCAAAGCTGGAAAGGGTTTATTATTGTTATTGTACCAAAACATGTTTTAAAGTACCTGTTTGTTTACATTTAATACAAACTTCATTTTTATTTATTGAATGTTTCAGATAATAATTATAATCACTTAAAAGCAAACTTTATACTGTAATTTTCTAGTACTATATAGTATTTTGAGCTGCACAATATGTCACAAATTTATTGCCATTGCGATAACAATCTGTTCAATAGGCATATCACAATAAATGATTGGGTCAAGTGTTTGCATTTATTTGTTTTGTCAGCATCAGTCTGATAAACAAAATGGACCTGAGATACTGCAGGTTTTCATGATATGTACAGCCTTTTTAGAGATTTGACCATTGTGTAAATATTTCTTTTATTGTTTTAGATCTTTAAAAATCGGGGCAGTAGATGACCGATACGACCAAATCCTCCTGATGTCAGCAGCTGGCTGTCTGCTTGATAGTTGACTAGACATCCACAGACATGACTGATACCTAAATAAGCAAATATTGGTTGATAAATCGACCTACTTCTTCCTGTGCTGTATTCATTTTCAATATTCTTTATTTTTCTTCTTTGAAAATAATAATTTAACAAATTTAGTCCATGACTATTTTCATTTTATGCAGCTAAACCTTCTTATCATTATCTGACATGTTTGGTTTAAATGAAACAACCTTGTGGTTTTAGTTTAAATTGATTGTAAATCTAAACTTTACTGAGTGGGCATCATCATTTTTGGAACATGGATACAATCCTTCAGATCTGCAATACTTTATTCTGCAAATTCAAACTTTTTAAGCAAAGAAGCTTTGTCTRTGATTGATTTGAAAACGGGTATTAAATCTGTATTTTCCATGCATTGTCTCTTTTATTAGTTTGTGAAATTTTCTGCTGATGTTTGTACTCTTTATACAAAAATTAGTGTGTATCAGACCTGCACTAAATTAGGAAAATGTGATTAGATTTTTACTGTTAATTATTGTGATTTCAGGTGCACTTTTTCCATCACTACACTGAACACTTTGCAGTTTACTGTGTTAGATACTAGAATCTAAATCTAGTGTGAGCCTCAAGGACAGTGAGGGTCTATCTGATTATACTATGATAATAAGTTACTGCAGCTGTAATTGGTACACATTTACAAAAGTTCCTCCTCCATCTTGACTGGTCGAAGGGTTACAGAAGCCAAAAAAGTTAAACTGAGCTCAATACAAAGATTTGTTTTTTGAAGTTGGCAAGTTTCCATTAGCAGAATCCGTGTCCAAAACCTGACCTCATCCCATATGTTTCCTCAGTGTTTGAAGTTCCAGGCAACAAGAGGAGAGAACCAGTTGGTCGAGCCCAGCAGGGATTACGACGCGGCTGTTTTCACATCTAAAAGAAAAAAAAATCAGTGCTTTGAGTCAGAGATTAGGCTCTCACTGAGCATTAAGACATGATCTCTTAACGGTTAAAACATCAAAAAATACATGTGTAGGTTTGACTAAATGTGTCTGTCCTCACCTATCACTTTAATTAGTCATAACCCAGCAGCTCACACGTGGGGTAGGTTCAGATGCAGTGAGGTTGGATGTACTGGTGAAAGTCTGTTTGCACAACAACAATAAAGCCTCCAGCTCATCTTCCTGCCCCCGCACACATGCGCTCCATTGTGGGGTAATCTCACGCTGCCCAGATAAGTGGGTCACTATTTGTGCAGGCAGCATATGCTTTTGAATTCATGAACATGATTTTATTTTTTATTTTTCTATATAAATTAATTTTACGTTTTTAGCTCTGCCTAGATGAAATGTGACTGTAATCTTGGCGGCAGATTTATGGATGTGTGGGTGGACGAGTTATGAAGTGTGTATTTATTAAGGGTCTGCTGGGGAGTTGGGTGTGGTGGGAGCGGGGTAGGGGGGATGTTGCTGAGGAGTCGGCTGGTGGGCGGGGGCTTTTTAGTCATTAACGCCGGTGACACAATGAAAGTGACAAGGCAGAAGGACCTAATTGCATCCTTTCTTGTCTTTAGTGAATTGGGACAGTGTTTGAGTCGTGTTCGAGCGGCACGCAAGAGTCACCGTATTTCCTGTCCCAGCATTTCTTTCTCGTGGTTTCCTTTTTGATTTGCTTGCCCCGGGGTTGTTGATTTGGCTTAAAAATAGGCTGACACAGGACGGGGGGGTGGAGGGAGGCAGGGGGGTACAGTACGTAGAGTGGAGGAAGGACAGCGGTGTGTCGGAAGGAGCTCGGTGGTCACTCTCTCCTCGGGATCCTCGAAGGTGATTGATGACGGCGTTAGATTGGTTTGCTAATTGGCAGGAGGCCTCTCCGTGTTCGCTGAGTGGTTTGTTTTCCTGCTGAGGTCACTGCAGCTTCTTAAATTACTTAACCTGTTTGTGTTTCTTTCTTTTTTTCTGTCTTTTTAAAGGAAATCAGCAATGTACTGAAAGGAGCCTTGGAACGAGTGGAATCAAACGGCCCCTCGTCCAAAATGAACCCCAAAGTTCACTTCAGGTAAGTTTATATTTAAACACATGCTTTTATTGTGGAACCCCAGCAGACAGGTCATTCCGAAGCCGGAGTCAGAGCACTGATGGAGACTGGGATTAGCATTCTGGTCTTTGTTTGGAAGCCTGACACTCTGACGGGATTAAAGCATCTCATGAGTGTCTGTGATGTGTGTCTGTGATGTGTGTGTGTGTGTGTGTGTGTGTGTGTGTGTGTGTGTGTGTGTGTGAATGTCCCAATATGTTGTTCAGTGTGCAATTTACTCTATATAGGCTCAAATAGAAGCTGAAAAGTCATACTTTCACCTCTTTGACTTGGGTTTCATTGAATCAACAAAATAGGTTGGTGCTAATTTGTGTTTATGAATTAAAGCTTTCTCTAAAGTGACAGCTCAGATTGTTTGAATTGGGGTTTTTGTTGAAATGGTTTTAATATTGTTGAAGAAAGCTCTTTGAACAAAGTTTGATTTGAAGAGAGTGGGCAAGCTGACAGCTGGTCCAAGATGACCAAACAACTACTAAAATAGCAGTTTACTGCAAAATAAAAGTCTGTGAAAAGTTTATAAGAAATAATTCACGAGCTGCTATAAGAAATGTAAGAGTTTAAAGATGTCTGTGAATTATATGACCAAAAACCAACCATCCATTCATATTTGCCGCTTGTTGTGAAGTCGGGTCATAGGAGCAATAGTTTAAGCAGGAAGGTCTAAACATCTCATTCTAGTCACCTCTTCCAGCTCTTCTAGGAGGACTCCAAGGTGTTCCCAGGCCAGCTGAGAGACTTTAGGGCCCAGTATACCTGACCCAAAGCCAAACAGTTGATGCACGGTCACGTGGTTGTTCAACGTTAGTTTTCGCACACATCTTTCACAGTCCATTAGTCACATCACGCTGAGCTCCTGGAAAACCCCTCCTGCTGCGGTACACGTCCCTGCACAGGGTTTCTTTTTACTGGAGTCTACAATCCTTAAAAAAAAACCTGTGATATCCGCAGTTATTTTGTCCACAAATCTGTTTCTGTTAAAATACCACAGTTCCCTTTCAGTCAATTCACTCGGTACAACACATGTATGGGAAACCAGGCCCCTGCGTGTCCTGGCTGAACCCACCTCTAATCACGCCTTTAAGCAGGTGACGTGATGATGACAGATGTCAGGCTCCGCCTGCACATATATATACTGTCGCCATCACAGTCACTCCTTAGTTCTATTGCCTTTTTTAATTGCTTTGGGCATGCTTTTTATAAGAGTGTAACATTAAAACATGATATAACACTCAAAAAAGTTGATTTTACACGATATTGCCCCTTTAAAAAATCAATGCATCTCTGTGCGGAAAAAATGTTTCTCGCTCGTTTAACCCAGATAAAGTTTGAAGCTGATGTGTAAAACTTCAGACCTCCGTGGGAAYTCAGCTTTTAAGTTTTTTTTCCACGCCATCAGTCAAACCATAACCATGACGACGTTTGAGCTCCTCCATCACAAMCCGTCTCGATCCCCGAGCTCCTAACAAGAGTACAAATCATTCCGCGCCCGTCCTCTGCCCATTAGAAAACAGCTCTCTTAAAAATAACTGGAGGGAATCACAGGTGCTGCGAGGGAGCACCGGGCTGCGGTGACAGATGGTGATTTTTCAGCGTTTTACAGTACAGTGGTGTCTTGACAGCACAGAGAAACAATGGAGGCAAAGCTGTCAGAGATGGTTTGGCACAATAACAGATGGCTGGCAGTGGAAGACGCCGCAGTAAGTGACAGAGGACACATTTTTTCCCAGGGTCTCGGCCGCAGCTCTGTCAGGCTCTCGGCCTCCGTCGATGTTGAGGAAGTCAACCAAGAGTGGGAGCTCCATCTGTCTCTGCCCCCTCCCCTACACACACACACACACACACACACACTTACAAACACACAGTGGAACGCCTGCGTTTGTTTGTGTTTGAGTCAGTGGGATGCTAAAATGGGTGAGCGGAGCTATTCTGCATGTTAGCGCTCGGCGCTAACAAGCTACGGTTGCCTCTGATGAGCTTGTTTGTGCAGCAGTTTGTTTTTATGCGAATGTAAAAAAGGCTGGAGCTGTTTGTGTCTTTTTCCTTCCACTAACACACACTCACTGAATGCATTCGGAACTAGCTGTGTACCTGTTCACAWCCTTATCCAGGCTTGATTGTTTGTCTCTTAAAAAATAAATAAAAGAAAAACTTAATTCACAGATTTTGCGTGGGTTTGCAAATCAAACCTGAATGTAGCCGTGTTCTCTAATAGATGTAAATGTGATGCATGTGTGTATCTGTGAGTATTCAATTTAGAGGAATGTGACTGATGGTGTTTGTGAGCGTGTAATACATGTAGCAATAAGAATGCAAATTAGATGTGTGTGTGTGTACAGTATATGTGTGACCTGGCAGAGGTTAACGAGAGCAGGGTGACAGTGACAGAGGAGTGGCTTTATAATGATCCCAGCTAGTCTTTGGGGTGGAAACACATAAACCTTGAACTTCATTGCTTTTTGTGTTCAGGCTTGTTTAAGTCGCACAGATGGCTGCTTCTTSTTTACATTCTAGCTTCGAGGAAAACTATGCAGGAATACTTTTCATTATCTTCAGGTTTTAGAAGGTAGAAAATGGGCTCTTTCTTTGCAGCCTCCTTTTTCAAAGTTTTTCCTGATATTTTTCTTGGTTTCACCTCGTGCACTTTAGACCCTTAATGGCAAAACTGTTCCCTCTTGGCCTTGTTTTCCTGCAGGCTTAAAACTCACCCTGTGACCGATGCCTTGCTTTTTATCTCGTCTTATTTTGATTCTTTTTTTTTTGTTCTAAACACAAAACAAGCTCTTTTATATTCAGCTCTCCTAACTCTGGAGGTTGAATGTATTTATCACACGTTGCCTTGGACATAATAGCATTCAGCGTTCTTATACATTGATTTTAAAAGCATCTCTTTGAAATATATGCTTTTTTCTTACTASTTATGGGTTTTTACTTTCTATTTAAAGTCAGAGAATTTTGCTTGTTTATTATACTGTATGTAACCCACCACATCGCATAAAGGATTAAGTCAGGTTTGGTCAAACGAAACTAAGCTAACTATGTAATGGAAGATCCTTGAAAAATCAGTCTGAATTCTATTTTAAATATGTTTTAATGAGGATGTCTTAAGCGTAAACCTCAAACCGTATTTGGATATCGGAATTTCCYAGCTATTCTTGAAAGTAGCTTCACTATTGTGCAGGAAAGGTGGTGAAATTTTAAGACTTTTCTGCTCAGAAACATTGTTAGATGTTGGTACTGTTCACAAAAGTGCTTCAAAACATTCTTTAGAWTTCAWACTTTGGACATTTCATTCAAAGAACTCTTAGAAAAAGTATTTATTCATAATATTTGAACAAGTCTAGTTATTTCAAACTTTTATACCAGTGCACTTTAGCTGCCTAAATCTTGCTAAACTGAGCCATAATACAGTTTTACCTTAGCTTGACGGTTGCATTTCATTAGTGGCTCTAAATAGAACTGAAACACATCAAACTTTATGACCTTTACTGGGTTTTAAAACTACAAAATATTAAACAAGGACACATCAACTTGTTAATTTCTTCAAGTATCTAACCAAAGAATATTCATTATTTTSTGTTCCTTTTAAAGTCTTCTAAAAACACAACAGGGACAGCATTTCTTTTCTTTCTACTCCATCAAATAAGGACTAAATAACAGTTAAACTATGAGCAAGTGAAGTTCCTGATGAAATCTTGCCTGTAAATATGTAGAATAGAAAAAATATCCTTTATTGTCCTTCAGTGGGGAAATTTGGACATATCAGCAGCAGTTACATAGGGTAAGAATAGAAAAACAAAAAACAAAAACAATAAGATTGAACATAGAAAAAGTAGAGGAAATAGAAATATATATTTATCATATATCTCTTTATATACTGTATACCATGTATATACTAGTTATATTTTTTAAATTTAAATATGTTAATGGGAAATTAGTTTCCAAAGACAACAAGAAATTGGGTTAATGATGTTTTTGGCGTGTATCTATCAAAATTAAAAATTTAAATGATGTTTTTGAATGAGAATCTACTTGTTAATCTTTTTTTTTGTAATGAAACGTTGCACATTGTGCTTCATAGTTTCCTGTCTGTCTGCCAAAACAGAAAAAAAGCTATTTTTTTCAGTTTACTGTTTACCTCAAAGGCCATTTTTCTTCGCAAATATTTGACTAAATGGCCAATACTAATAATCCAGAGGATTTATCAGATATTATAGTATAGCTATAATARCTTGTAACTTAACATTTATGAGTATAATATGACATAAAAGATCTAAAGATTGACATTTATGGAACAGACATCACGTTTGTCCTCTTCTCCACCAGATATCCAAATCAAACCTTCTTCCTCTGTCACTGTTGTGTGTTTTTGTCCTTATTTATCTGCTGCTAAAAGCATCGGTTCAGGACTCTGCGGAGATTATTAGAGAAGCTCCTTCTGTTTCATCTGGATCTGCTCCTYCGTCCGTCTCCCTTTTATCTCCTGCTTTCCTCTTTTGTCCACCAGCTAGATTGGGTGGTCGAGACGCAAATAGATGAGAGGTGAAGTAGCCACCTGGGCCCCAGTTACAAACAACACACACACACACACACACACACACACACACACACACACACACACAC
>NW_013952597.1:527609-539710 GCF_001266775.1 Austrofundulus limnaeus
ACACACACACACACACACACACACACACACACACACACACACACACACACACACACACACACACACACACACACCGTAATGTTTGGCAGGACTACCTGTAAGCTGATTTGTACCCCTATCTGTGTTGCTTAGAGGAAAATGCAAATGGGTTTTGAAGAGCCTGCAGAAGACTGGGAGTGTGTGTGTGTATGTGTGTGTTTTACAGTGTTTGTGTATTTAGGTTTGTTTGCTGCTTATCACGGATTTATTTTCTTGGCAGTACTCTGACGAGGACAGTTGAGTTCCCAGGTGACCGGGGGCCCCTGGGGATCCATGTGGTCCCTTACTGCTCGTCTCTCAGTGGAAGGTAATTGTGCACGCACACACACACACACAGAGATTTGTTTCAGATTTGTTTTGATAGTCACGAGGATGGGCAAATGGGAGTGTTTACTCGTATAAGAACAGAAAATATTTATGTATTACATGCATTGAATCACCGTTTGTCTCTAAATTTTCTTCTGCCAGGACTCTGGGCCTCCACATCAAAGGTGTGGAGCCGAACAGTCGGTCCAAAAAGGAGGACCTCTTCAAGGAAGACGAATGCATYGTCCAAATCAACAACACGCCGCTACAGGACAAAACTTTTGCTGAGTAAGCATCATAGGGTGTGGATGAGTTAATGTTTGAGTGCAAGTCATGACCACAGAAAACAATAAACTGAGTAAAGTTTTACTTTTTCTTACAAAACTAAAAGCATTTTTAATAATTGTTTAACCACAGCTGAACATATGGTTTTGTTTGTGGAGTAAAACAAGAAGAAAGCAGCGTCACACAGAGGAGATCTGGCAGGAAGTCAGAGTGATTAGGAACATATAGCATGTGGCTGTACCAAATAACCCATAGTGAGTTCCAGTGAGCTGATCCTTTAAGTCTTGTATATAATGAGCAAACAGGAACTTGAACAAGAATGTGAATTGTTCAAACCCTGCTGCACCATCTGCCCGAAGCCAACTGTGCATTAATATGTGTTCCTGAGAGCCTCGTCTGTTCATTTATTTTTAATTTTTCTTATTAGATCTGAAAAGACAAAAAGAAATCATTGGATAATGAGATCACTTAACAAATCAAAATCAATTTGTTTTACCTTTTTGAATCTAAAGGTTCTTAAACAAACAAATATGCCAGATAATAATAACTAAAACCAATAACCACCAAAACTGGAAGACAAGGCGGGATCATCTCCTCAGGTTGGAGAGATTTACTTCAAATGGATCAGTTTTAGTGTCTGGGAGTCTGAAACACAAGGAATGAAAGGATGGAGCTGAAGGTGGGTCGACAAGTCTGTTGCTTTGGTTTGTTGCCATGGGAAAAAGCAACTGAACTGTGAGGCTTGATTTACCAGTCCTCCTACATTCTAGACCTCACCTGTGGTCATGAGATATAGATCATGCCTGAAACAACGAGATCCTGGGTAGAAGTGGCTGAAAGGAGCTTCCTCCGCAGACTGGCTCGTGTTAACACCTCGYCTATGTTGGAGTACAGTCCAAGTGTCTGTAGCTCCTTGTAACTGTGACCACTAGTGACATCAACCTGAGAAATGTTTGTTTAAATGGACATAAAGTTGTTTTAGCACCTTTCCTGGCCACACTTTTGAATTTGGTGCGCAGAATTTTGGCAGCACAATAATTAATAATACCAATGGATTCAGCTGTTTAAAAATGATTAGATATAGCTCAGGTTTTCACCCAGCGTTTAAAATGTAGTTTTACTGTTGAGCTAATTGTCTGTTCTCTAGCTCCCTACTTGGCATGGACAACTTTCTGACTCTTGTTCTAAAAATCTACAGGGAATGAATGTTTTTCAACAGACTTGTGACATATGGTTGTAAAAGCAGGATGTAGTTTTGCACATCTATTTGAAGTTTTTACATTTTAAGACCTCAAAATAGGACAAGGTCATGAGATTCGGACTAATTTAACAAAAAGAACATCAATTCTACCTAGAACAAAAGCTTTTCACCTAAGGATATTTAAGTAGTTTGACCTTAAAAAACAATTATCCTGAGAAAAAAAAACCAAACATTTTTTTTATCAGTTACTCATTATTAATCACTTTTCCCTATATGATTAATTTTTTAAATAAGAATTGAAATGACTCTGAATAGTAATATCTAAAATGTTTTTTTCTAGTAGAATTTGTCATTTTAATTTTGCTGAACACTTACAAAATAAAATAAAATAAATGTCACAATGCAGCTTCAACTCTAGTGCATGGATCTACAGGGTGAGTCAAGTCACAGAACATCTTTTTTATTTAAAAAACAAAACAAAGTGACATATCCGAATACCTAGGGTAAGATAGGGGTCCTATCTCTTAGGCTGTGTCCACAACATGGCCACCACCTTCAGAGCTGGTGTATTGGATCAAAGTCACAATTTTCCAATGGGAAGGTGGTCATGTAGCATTTCAAAAAGACCAGAACTGCCTCAGGTAAAATACAGATGTGCAATGTCTCCTGTGGTTCAGAAGTTATTAATACAGAGGTTCCAAACTTTTGTTTGTCACGTTCGTCTGTKTTCAGCACCAGGGACAGCACACTGAACGTCAAATAGCTGTGCATCACAGGCAACGTTCCCAGTTGTTGTTGTTGCAACTTTCTTTGTGGATAGCTTTTGAATAGCTGGATAGCTTGGTGGATAGCTTCTTCTTTTTAAAGAATAGTATCAGATTCTTCAGAGATATTTATAAGGACTATTTATAAGGAATAGATCAAGTAAAGCAATGAGTGACTTGAGAGAAGATCTTAAGAAACAGAGATGGGATGAAGTGTATAATGATGATGTCAATATTGCCTATGATTCATTTATGAAAATTTTGGTTGGATTGTATGGTAAGAACTGCAATTTAATTAAAATAGGAGGTAATGTTAAGAATAGTGCTGTCAACAAACCTTGAGTGACAAATGGGATGAAGAATCTCGGTAAGAAAAAAGTAATTTGTACAGAGTGTTCTTGAAATCAAGGATAAAATATTCAGAAGAGAGGTATAAAAAATATAAAAATAAGTTGACTTGGATTATAAGAAGACAGAAAAAAGAATATTATAGTAAATCGTTGGGTAAAAACAAAGACAATACAAAAGATATATGGGGAATAACAAATAAAGTCATAAAAAAGGAAAAAGTACATTTAAAAAACCCCAAATTACTTTACCAAAAATATTGAAGATGCTTACGATAAAGATATTATAGTAAATGATTTCAACAATTTTTTTGTAAATATTGCTCCTAATTTAGCTCAACAAATACTGTACTTGTAGTTAAAAATGATTATAGTATTGGTCAAGAAATAGTTGATAATGTTGACAGTATGTATCTTGATGAAGTAGAGGAGAGTACAACAGTGTCAAAAAAGACTAGTAACAGTTATATTGACATGAATATGGTGATTATTAAAACATTATAAATTAATTATTCACCCATTTACATACATTTGTAATTTGTCTTTTGCAAAAGGGATTTTCCCTGACAACATGAAAGTTGCAAAAGTAATGCCAATTTATAAAAGTAGGAGTAAACATGAGTACAATAATTATAGACCTATTTCATTGCTCCCACAATTTTCAAAGATATTGGAGAAGTTATTTGTCAACAGATTAAATAAATTTATTCATACATATAATATATTAAGCAGTTGTCAATCTAGATTTCATGCAAATCACTCAACTGCAACAGGAATATTTCAGCAGCAGTAGACAAAAACAATATCTAGTGAGTGTATTTGTAGATTTACAAAAAGCTTTTGATACTTTAGATCACTCGGTATTATTGGTTAAATTACATAAATACGGTATCAGCGGACTAGCATATGATTGGATCACATGGTATTTGAAAAATAGAAGACAGTTTGTAGAAATTGGTGGTAGAAGGTCTGCTGTGCAGGAACTTAGTTGTGGAGTACCACAGGGGTCGGTCCTTGGACCGATACTTTTTTTTTTTGTATATTAACGATATTACTATGATTTCTAAATTGCTTAAGTTTATTTTATTTGCAGATGACGCAACTTTATTTTTTTTTCTGGTAACAATATTAAAAAAGTGTTAGAGGTGGTTGGAAATGAATCTACAAAAATTTAAAAAAATGGTTTAATAGTAATAGATTATCATTAAATATTGGTAAAACAAGGTTTATGATATTTTGTAGTAAAAAAGTGATGATGATCAATTGTATGTTGAAGGATCTGAAATACAAAAAAACAGAAGAAGTAAAGTTTTTGGGTGTTATTATTGATGAACGTTTGTCATGGAAATCTTATATAAACTACATAAAAGGTAAAATATCGAAAACAATTGCAGTGATAAATAAGGTAAAGGATGTATTAAATAATAAGGCTTTGTATATTTTGTCTAACACTGATTGCACCATATCTGACATATTGTGTGGAAGTGTGGGGTAATGCCTGTAAAACATATATAAACTCAGTCTTTCTTTTACAGAAAGGAGCTATTAGAGTTATTATTGGAGCTAAATACAGAGATCATACAAACCCAATATTTGTACAATTGAGTATACTGAAATTTCATGATTTGATTGAGTACAATATTTTAAAAATTTATGAATAAATCACATAAAATAATGTTACCAAACAATATTCAACTCCGATTTATTAAAAGGGAAAGTGAATATAATTTAAAAGGTATTGAGATCTTTAAAAAAATTACTTCAGAAATGTGCTGATGGAAAGATGTATTTCAGTAAAGGGTGTTAGATTGTGGAATGGTCTTGATAGTGAGGTGAAACAGTCTAAATCTTTATTTGTGTTTAAAAACAACTTGAAAATTATTATGTTGAAGTGTTATATTACTGATTAAGGTGATGTTCTGTTTGTATTTTTGTGTTCAGGGGGTTCTTTTGTTTTTCTTTTTTTTCTGTATGCTGACAGTGGACTTGTTTGGAATTGATTTTATTTTTTAGCGAAGAGGAGCAGATATTATAAGTTTATACTTCTTTCTGCTCCTTTTCATTCATGATTTTATTGTAGTTTTTGTTTTTGTTTTTTTAGTTTTTTATTTTGTATGACTTGTTTTTATAGATTATTTTTTATTGTTTTATGAATGAATGAAATAAACACAATAATTAATTAAATTAATTGAAAAACCACAACAGATATTGCACATCTGATTGAGACCATTCATTTCTGATACAATTCTGGTCCACCTTCCCATTGGAAAAACTTGCTCTTGGTCCAGATGGCAGCCATTTTTCAGACATAGCCTTAGGGCTGGGCGGTATGACCTCAAATTCATATCACGGTATAAATTGAACCCCTTCATGGTGACGGTATATATCGCGGTAGAGAATTATCATAAAAAGTTAAGATAATGTAATTTTTTAGAGCTTTTTTTTGCAGAAAACTGTAATCTTAATTAAACCCAACGTTTTTGCTTTAATATCTGCCGCCAAACAATGAGCTAGATACTATATATCTAGATACATAGATACTATATAACTAGATATTCGCTAGAATTTCTTCATTATATTTCGAGCTTCTCCTGCTCAGTTGTCTCTGCACTCGCAGCCCTATTGACACATGTGAGATGACGTAATGACGATAGGACGGTAGAGTATAAATTTCTACCATAGGCCAACTTCATACCGTTTCTACTGTCTACCGCATATACCGCACAGCCCTGCATAGCCTAAAAGATAGCCCCCCCTCACCCATTACTTGCTGGGTTATTCAGAGATTAAATTTTCCCTTTTGTTTCTGATAAGAGTGTCCTGTGACTTTTGACTCACCCTGTATATAGATAAGAATGTGGTAGAACTTAGTTTTATCCTATTTTTAAGGATCAAGTAGATTTTGTGACTATAGAAATAATATTTGTTGGGAGTTTAGTCCAAACGCTATTTCAAAGTTTGCCTCCTATCAACCATTTAAGTCCCCTTTCTCCATCTAATCCTCTCTCTCTACAGCTAAATAAGTTATTTCCTGTTCTTAATTTTTCCTCTTTTCGGGGTAAATGGTACATTTTGTTGTGTGCTTCCTCCATGCTCTTTCTCGGAGGGAGAGCAGAATGGTTCTGTTTAACAGCATCCATCTTGACGTTGTCTGACTCGGTGATCGAAGTCTATTAAAGCTGAAACAGAGGGACTGCTGTAAGGTCTTCCCATCTGATAGGGACCTGAATGTCCCACACCAGCTGGAGGAGTTTCTTTGTTCTTCGTCCAAACAGAAATACAGCTCCATAAGAGGTCCACAGGCCTCATTCGCTCTCCATATTTTTTGTTTTCTTATGCAGTACTCTGTAGCTTTGTTGTTTTCTTTGCTGCTCAACACTTATCATTTCCCTCTTCTGATGTATTTTACAGATTTGAAAGCCAAAAAGGTGAATACTTTCCCATCTTCTTTTTCCCCTGTAGATCTCAGAAGGTGTTCCAGAAAGCCATGGGGTCTCCTTCTGTGCGTGTGGAGGTCGTCCCTGTAGCCAACAAGCCTCGCTACGAGAAGACCCTGATTGGTCAGATTTTCTCCAGTGATGACAAAGACCCTCCTCTGTCGACGAAGAGCCCGATGGTAATCCGCGCTCGACCTGACGCCCAACYCGAACCCAAACCAAACCTCAACAAAGCTGACGTTAAGCGACCGGAAGCGCGCGTGATGACTCCAGAACCGGTCCAGCGGACTGCGTCGCCGGTGCAGCCCCGGTCTGGGCCCGGGTCTTTGGAGAGGTCTTCTCCAACACCTACAGCTGGGTCGTCCTCCCCGACTCCCAAGACAACCAACTACAACCAAAGCCCTCTGGCCAGCAAGAGCTCTGCTGTGCCTGGACTGTCAAACCTTACCAACAAGAAGGGGGGCAAGAGGATGAAAATTGACTTAAAAAAAGGTATAAATAGTCACTATGGTGTTTTGTTGCACGTTTCGAATTCTAGACTGCAGGTTATTTCCATCTGTCCCGCCAAAAACCCAAACTTTACATTTTTGATGCAATGTAACAAGACATTTAAAAGGTGAAGGATAATGATACTTGTCCTGCCCCTGAGCTGTTGGCTTTGAGTAACTGTTTGAGTAATTGTGGTACCAATTTAGTTGAATAGCCCTATATTAATATGTCAAACATAAGCTAAACCTCCCATTATGCATGTTGACCATGCCTGGGAGTTCCCAGATAATGAGTTCACAACTCATCAGGGAGTGAAACTCTCTTACTTTTCTTTTAATAGTATTTCTTTATTATTTCACAACAGCCATGTTTCCATCCAATTTTAATTCGAATTTTGAGCGAATTTTAAAAATTTTGCAAAAAGGAAAAAAACGAAGAAATGCAAATCAGATGTGTTTCCATCAACTGGCGTGACGCGAATCAATTACATCAGACACATGCGTGTAGTAAAGAGGAAGCAAAAGTCGCATCTCAGGAAAATGTAGAGAAGTTATCAGGAACGTGTTGCTACTATCTGGAAAGTTATAATTATTCTGTCATCAACTGGGTTTGGCGATTTTACACGCTGTCTGGAGATGTAGAGGAAATAATGCAATTCTTTTCACGTTACGGGATTTACTGAGAATACGCCGACAGTGGGAGGAGGGTCCAGCTGCAGTAGCGGCTGCAGTCGCTCTGGTACCCGGACCGGTTTCGGACAGACAGCGAGAACAGCTGATCGACGTGTGAGGTAAATGTTCTCTACGTCAGAACTGATTCGACAGTTGTGTTTCCATCTCTCTTTTTGCGCATTAAGTCATTTTTGAAAAAAAAAAAAACAAAAACCACCTCAAGCGAGCGTATCAACTTTTATGTGAATTAGAGGAAGATTTCTCGAATCATGCCGTTTCCATTCACCTTTTCTGATGCGATACTTCAAAATGAGCATTAAAAAATGCTGATGGAAACACGGCTGTTTAGCCCCCCATACATGTAGTACTTCTCAGTGTTTATAAGAGGATGTGTTAACACGCTGTTTCTATGCAGGAAATACCACGTAGAGCTCAGTTATTGTTTGTTAGCTGTGCTCAGACAAATGAGAAAAGGAAAGTGACGTTTCCTGTTCGGTCAAAGTTGAACATGAAACATCAGAATAAATTATGCTCATGTGGCCCTCAGTGAAAATTAATTTGAGACCCCTGCTTTATCGGTTTGTGGGAAATTGTTTTGAATCTAGATCTGGACTGGACTGTTTGGATAATTTGTTGTGCTTTTAAATTTGAACCCAGACCGAGTTAATCCTTTAATGCTAGAGTGTCGATAGCTGAGCGTGCTCTTTGGTGATGAATACAGTCTGTTGCAGCAGGTTTTAGTGATGTGGATTATTCAAAAAGATAACTGCAATTGGACTACATGTTCAAACACATGGTAGCTATCCACAGTCAGTCTCTAGCTTTAGCTGAAAGCCCTTTTCACTACTGTTTTATTGTCAGCTTCTTTCTTTCCATCCACCCCATTTCGTCCCCATTTTCTCTCCGTCCTTCTTTTGTTTGATTTTCTTTCTCTGTCTCTTTTTCTTATTCCCTCGCCTCTTTCTATCCTTTTCACCTGATACAAGATCAGAGCAGAGGGTATTATTGGGTCTCTACTCTCCCTCGGCAACAGGCGCTTTCTCTCCATGATTGGCAGGCGGGGAGGTTTAGGTGCGCTAATGTAGGGCAGGCAGAGGCTTAGCTCGGAGACCAGATAGCATCTTTCACCGCCTTTAGTATGCCACGGTGGCTTTGCTTACCCCCCCCCACCAACACACACACACACACACACACACACACACACTGCCTTAGACTGAGCGTGGCACATTTCACTCATGGCTTGGGGCTTGTGGGGCCGTGAAAGAGGGAGAAGGAGGAGGCTCTGGGGGGGGTTGTCGGTTTATGTGTGGCTTTCAGAAACACACACAGGAAGTCAACATAAGCTAGCAAACTCCAGAAGAATCTTCGAGGAAATCACTTTGCATCCTCAGGGAGGGAAACCAGGAAAAGGATCTCCGGTCCCCCTCTTTCCTCTGCTTTCACCTTCTTTCCAAAACTCTTCCTCCGCTTCCCTCCATCAGCCACCGATCGGCGTGCTCACACGTGAAATTAAAGGCAGCGTCTGTCTAATCCAGCTAAGAGAGAAGCCTCTCCTGGCGGCTCCGAGGCTGAGCCTGGCAACTAACCCCCTTAGGGAAACCAGCACTTAAATAGTAGTTAATTCGAAGGGACGACTCTGAAACCACAGACCGGGTTCAGCAGGTGATTTATCAGAAGAAAGGAAGGAGAAAATTGTCTCAACAGGGAGATGAGTGGAAAAATTTAATTAAAATGGAAATAAAAAGTCATAAAAAGCTTAATTAAGTCTGATTTTAGGGGCAGAAATGTTTCAGATACACACTGTGATGCATGCTGCTTTGTTTCTTAAATAGGCACCGAGGGTTTGGGCTTCACTGTGGTAACCAGGGACTCTACAGTTCACGGTCCAGGGCCAATTTTGATTAAGAACATCCTGCCACGCGGTGCAGCAGTCAAAGATGGCCGACTTCAGCCCGGAGATCGCATCCTGGAGGTGAGCTCAGCCAGATCGTCGTAAATCTTGTCTCATGTTGCACTTAGTTTGTCCAGGTTCCTAACAGGGTTTCATGTCTCTCATGATACCCTGGAGATGACTCTAGAGCAGGGGTGTCCAATCATGGGCCTCCATCCTGCATGTTTTATCTTCTTCCCTGCTTTAACATGCCTGAATCAGTGATTGAATTATCTCTTCAAGTTCTGCCTTAGCCCATTAATCACTGACTCATTCAAACCAAGTGTTGGAGCAGAGACCTCTAACATGAGCAGGATAGTAGCCCTCTAAGACCAAGAGTGGACACCTCTGATCTAGACTAAGAGCTGGAAAAAAGAATCTCCACAGCACGTGTCAAGCTTTAATTTAAAAGTGGGTGAGGTCTGTTGTGGCATATCAAGCTAATAGCTTTGTCTAACTTGTGAGACTTACTGTTTACCCCTTTCAGAATAAAAGCATTTCTTTCATGGAGTTTATATTTTTTACCATTTGAAGTTAGTCGAATAACAGTTTATGGGTATTGTATTTGGGTATTCATTATTTAATTATTGATAAATGTTATTTTAGTTTTATTTCCTTTTGCTCTGTTAGAAGTTTATGCTACATGTGTCCAGCAGTGCCTGTAACAGGGCATCATTTTTATTTATTATGAGAAAAATTATATAACAGCAGTAGTTTAATCCGCTAAATGAGAAGATAGTTCTGCTCTTAGCGGTTTAGCGGAACTCTTTCCACCCCTGGTGGAGATCCTAAGAACATTAAAACATGACAACTGGACTTCTTTTTATGTTGCTGAATACGTTTCGCTTTTCATTTAAGGAGCTTTAATATTACTGATGGAGCTTCTTGAATGAGAAATGTAAGTTGGAGTAGCCATCAATTTTCAAATAGTCTCAGAGGTGGTACCAGAAGAAAGGATGCTGTGTGGTGCACAAANGAGGACATGTTCATGCCGCGGGAGCTGGTAAGAAAGCATGGAAACAGACGTTTTTTACATCACACAAAGCTAACACCACTGCCTTCACTGATCTTCTGTCCTGGGTGTCCCTTTTTCATCTGTCTCCATCGTTTTCTTTCTTTTAAGCATTTCCTTTGCATTGTGTCAGTTTGTCTCAAAGGAGCAAAGCTGTGTATGTTGAAGCCCTTTGGTACCAAATGCAAACAAACTCCGGGTACGCTCTGGCCTTCCTGTACCCCCACCCCCCCTTCTGGGTTGTTGACACAGCAATGCCAAAGGAAGTCACGCACACGAGGCACAGCAGCCTGGCAGGAAGCGTGTGAGCGTGTCGGCGCTTGTCAACACGCCGCAGTCGTAAAACGACCGTTTACCTGCTGCGCCTGGCGAGGTCATAGGTCGGCGTCAGGCCTGTGAAACTGACACACTTTGACTGCACCTCACGGGACATTTAATCAATAAACACACTTTTAAACACATCCACACAGCCATGATGGCCGTTTAAATACCTAAGCTGCCTGGAAATGGTGGGTTTTTTTGCCTTTGAGCTTCTGTTCTCGTCCTCTGTGACTNCAACCAACAGGTGTGTGTTTACAGGAGAAAATGAGACAGGTGTTGCAGTGCAGGAGTGCAGCCCGTCTCCTTATGTTGCTTTAGTTCTTGGAATTTAACAACATTAACACTGATTTATTTGTTTAAACAAAAATGTAGCAAAGGTGTGTCTGTTTGTTTTGATTTTATTTTTTCTATAACCCTCAATGTTCTCTCTCTGAATTAATCAGTTTTTAGTTCATCATAAATATCAACTATTTATACAGTATTATTCTACTGTTAAAAACAGGCCATTTGGACATTTTAATGAACATCTTTTATATTTAGAACCAGACTTTATGAAAACTGTAATGCAATTAATGACCAAATATGAAATGTAAATGACATTTTTCTCATAAAATCTGTTGATTTTGTTTTCCCAGTGAGGTTTCAAGAGTTTTTAGCTATAACAAAGATCATAAATTACCCCTTTTAAACATTAAAACGTTCATAATACACACTTGATGCTTGGTGATAAAAGTCGACACTGGAAGGTTGGTTTTGCAGTTGTGTTAAATTCAAAAGGATCAAATTTCAATAATTTATCATAAGTAATCCTTTGCTCAGTACAAAATTACTTAAAACTGCATTTTTCTTAATGGGCTTGATTGATAGTTATCTGCCTTTAAATTTGTTTTTGCTGGTATTATCAGTGTATATGCAGATAGTAATGGGATTGTGTGTGTGGGTGGGGTAGGAAAAAATTCAGGGTCAGGATTTTTTCCACTCTCAGCCCTGTAGCCGTTAGAAAAATAAACTTCATAATTGAAAAGGGTTGACAAAAAAATCGGCACGACCTCTGATCTTCTGAGCATTTGTTTGATGATTTTTGTCATGTCTTAAATCCAGTTTGATTCCTTGTGATGTTTTCTGCTCCTTCTTAGTCTCAGCACCTCAGTGAACTCAATGCTTTATTACATTAGAAACCATTCAGACTAAATAGCAATTGAATTTATTAAAAAAACATGTTGCTTGTAAAATAGTTGCCAAATTTCCACCATTGTATTTTTCACGAAGTGGGGGCTTAAACGTCACATTCAGGAGGAC
>NW_013952597.1:539720-552525 GCF_001266775.1 Austrofundulus limnaeus
GTGTGTGTGTGTGTGTGTGTGTGTGTGTGTGTGTGTAGGTGAATGGTGTAGACATGACAGGCCGCAGCCAGGAGGAACTTGTAGCCATGCTGCGCAGCACCAAGCAGGGGGAAAGCGTTTCTGTGGTGGTGGCCCGGCAGGAGGACATGTTCATGCCGCGGGAGCTGGTAAGAAAGCATGGAAACAGACGTTTTTTACATCACACAAAGCTAACACCACTGCCTTCACTGATCTTCTGTCCTGGGTGTCCCTTTTTCATCTGTCTCCATCGTTTTCTTTCTTTTAAGCATTTCCTTTGCATTGTGTCAGTTTGTCTCAAAGGAGCAAAGCTGTGTATGTTGAAGCCCTTTGGTACCAAATGCAAACAAACTCCGGGTACGCTCTGGCCTTCCTGTACCCCCACCCCCCCTTCTGGGTTGTTGACACAGCAATGCCAAAGGAAGTCACGCACACGAGGCACAGCAGCCTGGCAGGAAGCGTGTGAGCGTGTCGGCGCTTGTCAACACGCCGCAGTCGTAAAACGACCGTTTACCTGCTGCGCCTGGCGAGGTCATAGGTCGGCGTCAGGCCTGTGAAACTGACACACTTTGACTGCACCTCACGGGACATTTAATCAATAAACACACTTTTAAACACATCCACACAGCCATGATGGCCGTTTAAATACCTAAGCTGCCTGGAAATGGTGGGTTTTTTTGCCTTTGAGCTTCTGTTCTCGTCCTCTGTGACTACTTCAAAGCACCAAGTAAAGACTGATGCATATTCACACCTAGAGTGGCTGCGCACACCAACTCCCCAAGTCCTTGATAAAAACTTGAACACAAGTGCTCTCTCTCTCTCTCTCTGCACAAGCAGATGAAAACTCCAGACATCTTTTAAATCGCTAAGTTGCTGCTTACAAAAATAGTTTGCCCTCGTTAATGTCCCAGCAGTCTCAGCATAACAAGTGTGCTTTGAAGAGCCTCTACAGCCTCCATCCAACACTTGCTTGCATTTCTGCATTAGAGAGAGACAGTTAAAGGGTTGTAGGGGAGGGGGAGGGTGGTGATCTGACCCTCGAATTCAGCCTTGTTCTCCACCTCAATAAAATACAAATCTGGACTGCAACAAATGCTAAAGTAAAAAAAAAAGACATAACCACAGGCTCACCTGTAATTCAGGCTTACATCCGTAAAAAAATAAAATAAAATCAGGCTCTCTGCCGGTGATTTAGCAGACATTTCTCTGGACCTACCAGAGGCACAGCTTTCACTTTAAACACACTAGACAGACCTAGTAGCCAATCAGAAATCAGGTGGGGTGGGACTTGGATATTGGCATTTCTTTGCTTCAGATCCACCAGACATTTGAGTGGTGATCAAAATAAATGAATTTATTTTGTCGAAGAAGTTTGAACAAGAACTGGAAACAATATCAAAGCTGACAGATAAAAAAACAGTGGTCGGAGAAGAAAACGGCAGGATGTTCACTGATTCTTTCACCTGAGATAGACGAGCTGCGCAGGTGGATGCTAGCGTTAGCTGAACAGTAGCAGACAGGAGGAACATACAGGAAGATGTCTCGTGACTTTTATAGCAGTGACCCAGCAACAATATCCAACCAACAGGTGTGTGTTTACAGGAGAAAATGAGACAGGTGTTGCAGTGCAGGAGTGCAGCCCGTCTCCTTATGTTGCTTTAGTTCTTGGAATTTAACAACATTAACACTGATTTATTTGTTTAAACAAAAATGTAGCAAAGGTGTGTCTGTTTGTTTTGATTTTATTTTTTCTATAACCCTCAATGTTCTCTCTCTGAATTAATCAGTTTTTAGTTCATCATAAATATCAACTATTTATACAGTATTATTCTACTGTTAAAAACAGGCCATTTGGACATTTTAATGAACATCTTTTATATTTAGAACCAGACTTTATGAAAACTGTAATGCAATTAATGACCAAATATGAAATGTAAATGACATTTTTCTCATAAAATCTGTTGATTTTGTTTTCCCAGTGAGGTTTCAAGAGTTTTTAGCTATAACAAAGATCATAAATTACCCCTTTTAAACATTAAAACGTTCATAATACACACTTGATGCTTGGTGATAAAAGTCGACACTGGAAGGTTGGTTTTGCAGTTGTGTTAAATTCAAAAGGATCAAATTTCAATAATTTATCATAAGTAATCCTTTGCTCAGTACAAAATTACTTAAAACTGCATTTTTCTTAATGGGCTTGATTGATAGTTATCTGCCTTTAAATTTGTTTTTGCTGGTATTATCAGTGTATATGCAGATAGTAATGGGATTGTGTGTGTGGGTGGGGTAGGAAAAAATTCAGGGTCAGGATTTTTTCCACTCTCAGCCCTGTAGCCGTTAGAAAAATAAACTTCATAATTGAAAAGGGTTGACAAAAAAATCGGCACGACCTCTGATCTTCTGAGCATTTGTTTGATGATTTTTGTCATGTCTTAAATCCAGTTTGATTCCTTGTGATGTTTTCTGCTCCTTCTTAGTCTCAGCACCTCAGTGAACTCAATGCTTTATTACATTAGAAACCATTCAGACTAAATAGCAATTGAATTTATTAAAAAAACATGTTGCTTGTAAAATAGTTGCCAAATTTCCACCATTGTATTTTTCACGAAGTGGGGGCTTAAACGTCACATTCAGGAGGACATTATTTGAAAGCCGTTAAGATATTTCACATGAAACAAAAGCTGTTGCATCAGGGATGACCAGAAGACATCCATGTTAATCCTCTCAAGAACTTGAGCTTTTGAAAAAAAAAAATACATTTCATGGCAACATTTGTTGGAATATTTCAGTCTGGCGTTTATATTTCAAGAGTTCTGCTGCTGGTGTGACTGATATGTGTTGGTGGAGGGAATCCACCGGAGCATCACCGTTTTTATTCTCACTTCAATTCACCATCACTGTACCTGCCTTGTTTAAGGAAAGTAGACTTTCATAGAAAGGTTTGATCAAAACGGCTATTACTCCTCCTCCTCTTAAGGCTGTTTTATACTCCATTCAAAGTGACGACATAGACTTACAGTCACTTAGTGGCGAGATGTTCTTTTACACAGGCACCTTTCAAAGTTCACAAGACACACAGCACAAGAGGGAAACCCCTCATGCTGCTGTGCACGCCACAATATGGGTTTCTCACTCTGCCATTCAGTTCACTGTTTGACCACACATCTGTCACAGATGGAGCACCATGCACATCTGTGCTATCCAACCAGGAGTTCTGGCCATTTGACTATCTTTATAAGTTTCTGGAAGTGTCATCTATGGTCTTTTTGCATTGTAAGGCTTGGTCTGGGTTCAAACCTGAGTTCATTGTGTTTGCATTATATGGCCCAATTCCAGCCTGATATCTGGAACACCGAGACCTGTGATTCTATTTGGGCCCAGGCTGCTTGGCCTGATTAGATGTCATCTACTGTTGCTCATTGATTGGTTCACTGACTGAGGGAGCCACGTTACACAGATGAGATTAACTTTACATGAAACGTTAGCAGCAACTAACGATTTTTCACACAAGTCCAACTATTCAAAAACAAGCTAACATATTAGCTATCATTAGCTTACAGTCCTCTGTCAACCTGCCCTCTCGTCTTCAGCGTCATACTACTGGATGTTCGGGTACAGTCTTTGGTACTTTTTCTTTGAGCTCGATGTCATTCATTGTGCGTGTTGCAAAAAAYAAAACAAAACAAAACAAAAAATGATTCCCCCATTAATATGATGATCCCCATCCAYGTCGAGGCGGGACGTTGCTAAAGGCAAACATAACCAGGGCCAGGGTAGGATAAAGCTAAGTGTGGCTGGGCTTTAAAATCCACAAAGGCCAACTGATGGACATACTGTATTTTGTGATGGCCTCGGACAGCTGCTCCTAAAAACTAAACGTGCTGCATGGATGCACAACTACCATCTTCTAGAAGTAAAGTAGTTGAAGCAAAATGACACCACTGAGGTCCAAGTGCTTTTTTACCTGAACAAACATGCCCGTGAACTTCTTAATCACACAATAATTTCCACATTCTCCTGTAAAAAGATTCAAACCGGACCTCGGGTCTAGAAGAGGTGGACCAATCTACAACGAGATCAAAACGATGCAATTTTTGCCTCACAACTTACATCAATGAGAGCTGATAGCTCGGCTTTTGGCTGGATCATGAAACAACTTTTAGTTTACACCACTGGCGTAAAAGGTGGCGGGTGACGTGCATTCCTTCAGGGCACCCTAAGCTTTTTATGTTTCCACGAGAAACTCGGTGTTTCTGTGAAAGCTGTGTTCTCTTTGAATCAAAAGAAGAACAAGCCTGTGAACTATCCTCGTTTAGAAAATACAAAAAGACGGTAATTTTCTACCCCATTTCTTGTAGTCGCTCACGCTCTCGAAGTAATTAAAAAGTGATAAGTTCTAATCACAGTTCCATTCCTGTCAGCACTTCTGCATCTCCTCATTACTTCACACAACCTCTTTTGTTCTTTTGTCTCAGGGTAGAGATGAGGCAGCTTTTTTTTTTTTTTGTTAAGAGGATGATTTAGTTGTTTGAGTGAAAGTGTGTGTCAGGGACAGGATGGTGGGTCACTCTGCACATGGTTGACCCCCCCTGTTGCCAGCAGGCCTAGGTCAAATGACAGGAAGGGAGGATTTCAGGAAGATTTTGTTTTTTGTTTGTCGTCTTTTAGTGCCATCCTTCAACTGTTTTCCTTCCATGTGAATTATCCTTCAGTCGCCGGTTCTTTTTTTCCTTCTGTTTTTTTGTTTTCATTTCCCATCATCGCGAGGTAAAGGTGTAAAGCTGCAAAYAGGCAGACATTAAGGCGATTAATTGGCAGCTCCGTCGCCGCCGTCGAGCGCAGCGAGATCTCATCTTAATTGAATGTCGCTCTCACCGCTAATCCCCCTCTGCTTTGAAACCTCACATTTAAAAACCCTAAGCGACAAAAGCCTGTGTGTAATCGCTGTGCCCCCTCCGCACCCCACTCCCTCACCACCCACTCGTTGTGGGGGTGGGGGTGGGGGTGTAAGAAAAAGCTCCTCATTGTCTTCCTCATTTGGATGTTAAGGAGGGTGGTCTCAGTCTTGGCTAAAAGCTTGTTAAAGAGCTGTTTCTGAGGGCTAACGGTGGATGGAGGAGGGGTCGCAGAGTCGAGTCGAGGGGTCCCGGCCACTGAAGATCCAATTTGCCCCCAAGGAAAGGGCATTAGTGGATTTAGACAGTACGTTTCTGTATTTGGACCACCACTGAGAACCACTTAGTTGTATAAACTGATTAACTAAGTCCTGATAAATAAACATTTTTAGTTTTATTTTAAGTTTCATGCTTCCTCCAATGCTTTAAAAGTACGCAGCGCTCTGATTTGTCCCCTTTCACCTTTTGTGTTGTTGCAACTAAAACCTGAAGGTATTTAAAACCTCCCATGATGTCACCTGAGTCATCTGAAGTGTCTGTCAAACAGGAAGAGGCAGATTGTCTCTTGTTTTTCTGCTTTTAGGAAGCAGCACCCTGAAAAGCCTTGYTGATAAAAATAAGCTCAGATTGAGGGAGGTCTAATTATACTGAAGTAGAAAATAAACTCTGCAGTGTTTGAGGCAACACACAGTTTGCCTCATTTGTCTTTATATTATCTCAGTTTTGGAAGATAATAATCAGTAGAGTCAATATTTGGTTTTCTCAGCCAGATATGCGTCTGGCTGTCAACACAAAGCTGTAAAGTTTGGGTGACGTGGAACGCAGAGGGGCAGTAATGGATTTGCCCACAAAAATTGCTACAAATCGGTCGGTTTTATTGATATTGGMGTAAAATTAAATTTGTAAGACCCTGATTACATGTAAACGATCTCTGAAATATTAAAGGTTTTTCAGTGTTGATTGTAAAAAAGTTACACATTTACACAGTAAAAGCGATCTCAGACGATGTTTGGATGAGACAGCAAAAAACTGCGAATATGCTGTAGTTTCCACTCCAGGTGACTAGCTGGCATTGTGAGTTTTGTATTTTAATACTAGGCGAATGTGCTCAGACATTTAAAAATAAAATATGAAAATATCAAGTGCACATACGTTTGTTTGGACAATTTAATATTTTTATTTCAAACTTTATTAATTTCTTAAACAAAATTCTATATACAATAAAAAAGAAAGAAAATTTGTCTCCTCTGACCTGAGAGATGGCGTAGCCCATGTGTGTGTGTACTCTGTCAGAAGCTTTAATGAATTAAAACAAGTGAGCAGCACAAATGGAAAGGAACTGTTGCTGTTGTTGATTTATTAGCGTAAGCACAGAAAAACTATTGACTGCAGCTGTCTGTAGCACTCACGTGGGATTTTTGACTTTAGACAATGTCGAGTGTTACCAGAAATCTGCACTCTGACACCTGGATATAAACACAGACTGCTGTTGTAATGAAATGAATAGTTCAGAAAAGGAACTGAATCAGGTACAGGACACAGGTCCAGTACTAAGTCTTAAATGTTTATTTCCACACAGGTAATCATAGAGCTGTGGTCCATCTCATCCACGAGCAGACAAAAATGGCCCAGAGTCTCTTACTTATTGAACCCAGGTCTCACCCTGGAGATGATGTCATACCCCTAAAACAGTTTAATATTTCTGAAATAAAAACAGTGTTTATAGTGTTGGAGAAAGTGCGTATTATGATTGAGCCTTGTTGATTCTGTTACTGGTTACAATAAATGATCACAACTCTTCACAAAGTATAAGATAAGTCTATTTAAAATTCAGGTAATTGTCCACAAAATATCCAATATTGGTGTACATGAATGAGCTTCCGCATGTTACTAAAAATGAGTTTTAGAAGCATTTTTATAAAAGTTTGACCTCACTGCAGGATGAGATGTAGGATAACGTTAATCTTGACCTAAACTATCCTAACTAACCTAGATTTACAATCTGTGTGAATTCAGACTGATTTAGTCACAGCAGGAGAGTGTCACTTTCATGTAAACACTCTTGATTGCAACTCTACCACTGCTCAGCTTTAACTCTTTGATTTTCATCAGTAAACCTGATAAATGCTGGTTACAATTGTGAAAAAGTGTTTTCCATCAGTTTGCACCTAATAAGCACCCTCTTGTCAGCTGTTTTATATCAAAGCGACTAAATGGATCAATGTGTCACAGCTCATCAAGATTTCCTTTTGCTCCATTACATTTAGTGCCTCTGGCTTTAAATGCAGCCCCAACCCACCCAGCTTAAAGGCTTCACACTGCTTTTTTGTTTTAATTAGGACAAAGCAGAACCAAATAAAGCTGTCAGGAAGAGGACACAGAAATTGTCTCATAGCAGGTTGAGGAGGGAGCTCCTATAAATGTGCATTTCTCAAAATTATGCTGGAAGATTTGCTTGTCCTTCAGATTTGTGTCATGATGAGAGAGAACTGAGAATTCCTGGTTCAAGGTGTGTGATGCAAGACTTGTGCAACCGCTCTCTGGGTGCTTAGATCTTTAAGTCTGTAACAAGTGGTGAGGCAGGCCTAATGTAAGTTCAGATTCTTACTAAATTTACTTGTTTATCACGTGTGTGAAAGATGGGTGATGTCTTTGCCTGTGTCTGGTCTGTGTATGCATGCGTTTGTGCTGCTTTGTTATTGAGGAGGTGTCAGATGTTGAGCTATGATGTGGTAGAACCTGAGATTCATTCCAATATGTTAGTTTTTGGATAAATTGTTGCAATCTTTATAAACAAGTAAAAAAATGTTAGATTCCATCCATCCATCCATCCATCCATCATGGGTTCCTCTTCCTGCAGGCCCACCATCTGCAGGGTGGGCCGTTGTTAAATGCTATGAGTGGCAGCTGAAGGTGGAGTCTTGGTGCTCTTACCCTAGCTTACCATAAATCTTAGGTTCCTTTTCTAAAATAAGGAAATAAAATGGTCTTCTCCCTTTTTTCCCCGGGTGACTAAATCCTAGATTTGCATCATTTAATAAGAGACCTTTTCTCCTTTCGTACTTTTTCCCTTCTTCCTTCCATCTCATTTCCAGAGCAGTGCTGCTGCCACTGCGGTCATTTCCCTCCCATCATGTCTCAGTGGATGAGTGGGGCAGGTAGGGGGTGGGGGGTATGTGAGAGACCTACAGGAAGAAGACGAAGCAGGTGGAGAGCGGGGGGGAATAAAATGTACAGAAAAGGTGAGAGATGTGAATAAAATGTGAAGAGTAAGGGAGGGTGGCGTATAAATGAGAAGTGGGTATACCTCAGGGAAGGGTTATTACTTTTAAATGCTCCTCTGTGCCACTGCTCTCCCCTCCTCCTCTTCTTTTTTTTCCGCCCCCTGATTCCCCCACTGTGCTCCAGGAGGAGGTATGAAAAGGTTATTATGTTTCCTTTAGAAATGGCTCACTCTCCGTCTGTGCCTTTCATCTCTAAATGGAATAACCTCTCTACAGTCGCTTTCTTCTTATTCTCATTGCACCTTCATCTCTCTTACCAATAGTCAACACGTACCACCTTCTTCTCCTTCTCCAGTCTTTCTTTCTTTCCTCCCTGCAGCTACCTTTGATCTGACTATTTAATCCGCTTCTCTTTTCCTTCCTTTTATATTTTTGTGGCTCATAGTGTTGAATATAATCAATGTACTGTTGGCACGCACCTTATCAGCCAGATATAGTTCTCCCTGTGCAGCTATCGTGCACAGTGSTGTTGAGTATTAACAGGCTTTATTATTATTTTTATGTACACTACATGTCCTTTTTATTCTCTTTTTTCAGAAGAGCGATGAAGCGAGCAGTCAGGTGGTGGAGGACGGACGGGAGCAGCTGATGTATGAAATCCCGCTCAACGAGACGGGCTCGGCCGGCCTGGGGGTCAGCCTGAAAGGGAACAGATCGAAAGAGACCGGAGAGGACCTGGGTATCTTCATCAAGTCCATCATCCATGGAGGGGCTGCTTATAAGGTAGAGACCCACATAGCAACATTTGTCTGGTCCAGTTCTGGCTCACGCATTGCACTCTRACACGCTAATAATCGGCCCAGGTGACCCTGATGTGGTTTGCCAGAGGTGGTCTATGAATGGGCCAGCACCACATAAACCAAACTACAACCGGGCTACTTGTGGCATATCATCTTAAAAGCAGTGCCATTTTTGCTGTACCTGGCCCACATCTGGTTGACAAACCATTTGCCATTTCCATCAGTCAGCCAGCAGGGCCAGCTTGTTACCAGATCTGACCCACACCTGTCAGAGCTTTGTGTGATGGAGCTTTGTTCGGCTGCTAGTTATGAAGGCCTTCATACTAGTTTTCTTCAGCTTTTTTGTGTTTTTTGTCCACTTTCTCTTAAAACTATTTTTCCACTTTGTTGTCTTTTTTATCGTTAATCATCTTTTTAATACCATCTTTTTGTATTTAACTTTTTTGAACTTTCTGTTTTGTCTTTTTTAAATCTGTAACGTTTTTCTCTTCATTTTGTTTGTCTTGAAGTTTTTGAGTATCTTGGTCCTTTTTTTTGTCTTGACCTTCGCCTTCTTGTTTTTAACTTTGTCATCTCTTTTGTCTTTTTGTCCTTATCTTGGTCTTTTTCTTCATCTTCACTTTCACAATCCTCTTTGTTGTCTTGGTATTTTTTTTATCTGCTTCCTGTTAGGTGTCTCTATAGTGGATCATTTGCTTCACTCTATCCCAGAATCCTCTTCTGTCRCATCAACTCTGTTTGACCTCCTTCGTTACATTCATGAACCTCCTCTGTGGTTTTCCTCTCTTCTTTCTGCTCCATATTCAACGATCTTCATCCAATATATCCATCTTTATTCTTCTGCTCATGTCCAAACTCCATCTTCTCTAACTTTATCTCCAAACCATACATAGGAGGTCTCCCTGCTGTGTGTAAACTTTCCCTTTCACTCTCGAAGCTGTCACAAATCATCCGGACACTCATCTCCATCCTCTTCACAGCTTCATTGTTAAACATCTTATTCACATGAGGATATATTCCATCTTGCTTCTACTGTTTTCCACTTCTCTGCTCTCCAGAGCAAATCTCCACTTCTCCAGACTCTCTTCCACCTGTTTGCTAATCTCACTACAGCTTACAGTGTTATCTGCAAATCTCATACTCCATCATTCCTAACCTCAGTAAGTAACAATTAAATCCATATTAGCCTGTTTCTTTGCAACATAAATGGATTTTATTACCTGTTTTTAAAGCTCACCTTAGCTTTTACTTTTGCGTCTCATATTCCCCCTTTAATGTCTGTGGCATGTTAATATCTGCAGCGACAGTACTTTGCTCTCAGATCTCATTAACTTGATGGGCATGCTGTTCTCATGAACGACGCAAACGATACCAAAGCTGCACAAGGGATCTAATAAACCTGATGTGTCCTCTTCGATATGTGTAATTTATGTCTTCGTCTTTCCACAATCACCACAGTCAGTGATAGTGACTGATCAGTGCAACACTTAAAGCATTGAGTAGTAGTAGTCCAGCTGTTGCACCTTTTTAAGCTTTTTGGATCATTAAACGGATTTAAAGTCACTAAATGTTTAAATTTAGCAGCCGTTGTTCTTTAACATGCATGAGAAGTTTGTTTGCWCACCTTTTCTCTCCTTTTCTGTTTTTTTCTGCATTTCTCTGTTTCCTCTCATCCTCTCTGCCTCATTTCCTGTCTTTCTCCAAAAGCCCCGAACCCCTCCCTCCTGGCTTTCCTTGATCTTTGACACCCGCTGACCTCAAGTGGCCTCGTCACATAAGTGCTGCAGCCGTCTTATCTGTGTCACTCAGCGCTCATTTCAAGTTGTGAGGCTGGGGGGGGGGGCGACAAAAAAAATAACATCCCATTTCAGCACTTTGGAGATCCGTCCACTTGGCCTCGATATCTGGAACACGTCAGAAGTTCTCCGGGCTCCCAGATCTGCTCGGAGCAACGAGCAGGAGCGGAGACGAGTGTGCCGTTGCAGATAAACGGCTGGTCTGGGATCAGGACGGCCAGACGGTGGCTCCCAAAAGTGCCCTCAGAAGTAGTTTTTTGCGACAGCTGCAGAAGCGGATAGTGTTCAGACACTAGTAAGATCTCTGGCTGGCTGTGGGGAGAAAARAAAGAAAAAAAAAGCAGGTCTCCGGAATGAGATACCACATAAGAGGAGACATGAAGGAGGAGAGGCAGACATGGAGAGTGAAGGATGAAAAAATGAAAGGAGAGCAAAGGGAGAAAGAATCCAAAAAGAAAGAAAGCAGCATTATTGTACAATAAAGAGATGCGATAAGACGGAATAAAAAGGACAGAATAATTCCAAAAATATGTTTTAATTTTGATGCATGCTAATGAAAAGCAGCTGAGACGTCTGAGGAGGGAAAAGGACGTCCCCTGAGTCTGACTGACACACAGAACCGATAACACACAAACAAACAGAAGGAGATGAGGAAGAGTCATGTAGAGATCTAACCTATTTCCATTAAGTAGTATTTATGGCTGTCTGCCTCAGTTCTATTGAAAAATCTTAAAATTTATCCCTGGTCCTGTCTGGTGATTGTTTCGAAATTTACATGTGTCACAGTGAAAAAGTTTACAAAAAGGAGTATAAAAATGTGCATGTGTGTTTCATTCTTTGATTTCATGCAGGGACAAATATGTGTTGTTTGGGACTGGACCAGGCGGTGCCTTGGTAATGACTCACAGGTCAAAGGGCAGCACAGACCATCATTGGACGCTCCACACAGACTTAAGAGAAACTAGCTTTTCTTTATCATTAGGTTGACACCCCCACCCCCTCCTCATTTGCTCCCTTCCTTCCGTCCTTCCCTCTCTGCGTCCCTGCAGGGCAGTATTCTGCATCGCCTCCCTACAAGAGGCTGCTATTTAAAACACTTAGAAGTGATTTAGTGCCCGMAGAGGCTATTCCATTAGCTGCTTTATGTATTTATCATGGCTCTCCCACTCTCAGCAGATTGCCAACTCCACATATTTCTTCCCAGTCCCTTCTTTCATTTTCATCTCCTCCTCCCCTACGCACAAACTCATTTCATTCCTTCTTCGGTTTCTATATTTCCCCATCCTGTTTCTTGTTTGAAACTCACCGRGTCACCGTTGTGTGCCCAGTCTTATGGTACTAATACAATAGTACATTATACCACATTGTACTCTACGTATCAAGTTTTCTATTTGTTTTTCAGACATAAACTCAAAGAACTACTTGGTAACACTAGAACCCCACATCTAATGCAGTTAGGACATTGTGTAAAATGATAATAAAAACAGTATGTAACGACTTKTATACCTCATAAACCCATATTTTTTTCACTGCGAAACGAAGTAAACATGTCAGTGTTTAAACTGAGAATGTGTGCCTTTTTTAGGAAATAAGATACTTTTGATTCTGATGGAAGCAACACATCTAGAAAAAAAACAATAGGATCTGATCTTTTACCAACAGTTGCTGGAGGTCTTGGAGGGGAATATTCAGCAGTCCTGCATCTCATTCATTCATCAGTTTGTTTATTTATTTATTTATTTATTTATTGTTTCCTAATGCGTCAGATTGAATTGGTAAAAGATCTGGTTCAGCGTCTGGACTCTTCTGTTTATAAAGTCATGTTGTATGTTGTTTATCCTTGTCTTGCTGAAATCTGCAAGATCTTCCCCGAAAAACTGTCATTTGAATGAAAGATGTTCTAAAACCTGTATATATTTTTCTGCATTGATGATGCCTCTCCAGATAGGAAACCTGCCCATGCCAGAGGCATACTACACCTCCATACCATCAGAGAGGCATCCTATAGAACTGTGTGCTAAAAACAGGCTGGATTGTCTCTCTCCTCATTTGAACTAAGAACATAGTGT
>NW_013952597.1:552621-562031 GCF_001266775.1 Austrofundulus limnaeus
TAATTTCTTTGGAATTGGGGTTTTATTTTTCATCTTCATATTTATTTGCTTATGTTWTATTTTTTTCCCCAACAGGACGGTCGGCTGTGCATAAACGACCAGATGATTGCCGTGAACGGTGAGACACTGCTTGGGCGCTCCAATCACGCCGCCATGGAGACGCTGAGGCGGTCCATGTCATCAGAAGGAAACGCCAGAGGCACCATACAGCTCGTGGTCCTCAGAACATCGAAACAGGTAAAAAATAACAATAAAAATCACTGTTTTGTATATTTTAGATAAGTTTTGGCATGTTTTGATTTAACTGGAAACGCACACTCTATTTTATTATCTATTAGTATTATAGTTTTGTAGCTTTAGTGGGCCAGTTCTGCAGAAAATGTATTTATATATATTGTTGTAGTGTAGTTTTAAACCTTTGCACAGAAGGCACAATGTAATCCACTCATTTTCTTTAAAAAGGGTCAATAATTGTATTAATACCACCAACTTTTATTGTTTTCACATTTACTTWTACAGTATATATTGGGYCWTAACTCAGCTGGTTTTGTCCTTGAACCTTGTTTTATGTGGACTACACTTAAAARCGTTTCACTTTCCAAGAGTTTAGTTAGATTTTGATTATATGAAACATTCTTGAATCTACAGGCTGAGTCTAAAGCCACAGGACACCTTTTTATTTCAAAAAAAGGGGAAAATGACATATCTGAATATCCCAGCAAATTATAGGTGAGGAGCATATCTTTTGAAATTGACCCAATATGGTGGCTTTAAGATAGCAGCTATGCTCTAGACCTCATCCATTTCTTGCTGTGGTATTCACATATTTCATTTCCCATTTTCTTTCTAAAACTAATGGGTGTCCTGAGTCTTTTGACTCACTCTGTTTATAGCTAGATATGTTCAAAGACCATTTATGCGGTCAGTAAACACAACAGTTTTGTGTAAAGGTTTCAGTACAAAGGGTTACATACTAAGCTGGCCGTTTTATAAGCACAATGCAAAATAAAGCAAAGGGTAAAGTTGTATTTTTGTATAAGTCTTGTAAGAATTTTTATACAAAAATAGTAGGTTAATGTCTTATTTTGGAGCTCTTATTAGGATGTGGCAGTGGCTGTGTTTCTTCACAACAACATATGGTTTAATTGATGACTTCTTCTCTTTCCAGATGAAAAATGGCAAGTCTGCAGCAAGCACAGCGACAAATCTGTCCTCCAGTCAGCCCACCATCCCAGCAGGCTCCAACAATCAGGTACGAGTTGGTGACGTATGCCAGCTGCAGCCCGCTGTGCCTCACCACTCCTCCTCCCTCCTCCCCATGCTCAGGAGGAGAGCGTCTGAGCCGCTGACTCTCAGCCACAGACAGCGGCCGGGGGAGACGCACACCAGATACACGTATGGCTTTAACCAGTGGAATACGTGTTCAGGTTTCACACAGGAGGATGGCCGTAAAGGGAGGAACCCTCCGAGCAATTTGCACCGATCGAAGCACAAATTTGTTTCTGTCAGTCAGTCGCCGAGCGGCTGGAACAGGTCCAAAGACAGGAACGTTTCTGATCAGGCGCACATTCACGTCGGGCTTGATAACCGGCTCGTAGACGCTCAGGGAAACGCGCGGCGTCGCACGGATGCTCCCAGACGCAAGGCCCGACACACACGCAGCCGCACGCTGGACGACATCAGAGACGACGGCTCGCAGTCGTACCTTTACGTCGAAAACATCCGAGCAATGTCGGGCCGCATGTACGGAGACCCGCCCACACACATCGATAGAAACACACACTTACATAAATACACACACAGCCGTAACTCAGGCAGACAACAGGTTCACCTCGCTRGTGGACTTTGATCCAGCAGGCATGAGACTCGTGAATGTGACGGTTTTAAAGGATCAATCAGTGGAAGGAGTAGAGAGTTAGTCTGTCGGAAAGCTTTCCCTTTGTCACCACTTACTGGGACACCATTAATGCATAACTTCTTTTTTTTTAATAACTTCAGTGCTTCTCTGTGGGTGTCTCTCTTCTGTCACTTTGCTTTAACTCTCTGAAATAATCTTCAGCTCTGATTATTCCACACCACTGGGGTTTTCTACAGTCTGTGAGGGACRTTCCTACTTATTCCTGCTTGTTTTGTAAAGTTTTATACTGACTTCTGCTTTTTATATATATATTTCTTTTAAAAGACTGTAATTTTGTCTTCCTGTCTCACCTGCYTGTTTGTCCTTTAAATAAAGCTGATCTGAAGCCTCCTGCATGCCTTTCTGTCTATTTTTGTTGTTTTTTTCTTTCTTTGTTCATAAAACGCTTGGTTTCCTGATCCCCTCTSTTCTCTCCTGCTTTTTCTTTCCTGAGCTTTAGTCCTTGTTAGTTGCTTCAGGAAGAATTTAACATTCTCAGTCATTTCCTTTTAAAAGGTAAAAGATGATGTTCGTTCTGTTACATACTGCAGTGTTTACTTTTAGTGGGCAAAGCCCCACCCCCCTGGCATGTCCAGCTTCTGAGCTGTTGKCTTTGTGTAACTGTGGCTCCTGGARTGATTTAGTTGATTAGCCCTGTATTAGAGAAGTTACCCACATCCATGTTTTTATGACAGTCTGGATTGCGGCAGGATGATAAAACAATATTGATATGTTGCAATAGACACGTGATCAATATCAGTAGAAAATACAGCCAAAACAATGTTGATTATTTCACTGAACTCTGATCCAGAACTGCACAACATTCTGGGGGATGTGGGCAGAGGAAAGGCTTTAGCCACTCGACCTCTCACAGCCCAGCTAATCAAGCTTGGTGGCATCATCTCAGTCACTCTTTGGTAAACTAGCAACAACCTGTTGAGTAACATGTGCAACAGCAGTTTCATGTTTCAGCACCGTGCCTCAGAACTGCTTCAAAATATAAAAGGGTGACATATAGTGAAAGGAGAAAATGAATGCAACAGCTCGAGAGGAAATTGTGGATAAAAGAGAAAAGGTCACATCACCAGTTTGGCAGAAATAATCAACCTTTTTTCTCCTGGTCCTGATTTCAAAYGGGTAAAACAAAAAACTAATCAATAATTATCAATATCAACTGATATGAACTAACTTAATTGAATGTCTGAATGTTACAAATCTGATTATACAACATATGGTATCAACGGTGGCATACCAACATGTTGGTTTGTATCAAAACTAGCTTGATGAAATAGATGCTCAAATTTGTTTCTACTTTCAGTCGCCCCTGTTCCAGAAGAGCAAATCTGCACCTGAGTGGGCAGGAAGTGGCATGACCAAATATGTGACCCAACACATCGAAACGAGGATTAAGTCCAAAAGTGGTATAAGGAGAAATAAGCAAATATAATGTTTTGACAAAAACGTTAACAAAAATTGCATTTTGTCAAAATATAATGAATACAAGCCTTATCAATGTTTCATTTGAATGAACTGCCTGAAATATAATCATAAAACAAAATTTTGAAGCGCTCTTTTGAGCAGTAGCTACAAAAAAAACTGATTTTGAGGAAAAACGCCTTAAAATTTTGAGATTTTCCCTGTGAGCTAGCAAAGTTTTGCTTATTTTTAGCTGGGAAATCTCAATATTCAAATATAATTTGAGGTTTCCTCTTTATAAGGACATCAAAAATTCTTCATTAAAAGGACATAAAATTAGGATTCAGATCAAATATTTATGTATTATTGTAACCAACAGGACAAATTAAGTCATTTATATATGGATTTAATTATTATATCAGAATGATCCAGGTATCAAAATGTAGCTTTTAGAGCCAAGAATCTGAAAATGTAATTAGGCCATTTTGACCAAATTTGACTTAATCCTCATTTAGATATGATGGGTCACATATAARCATTATGAAACAAGCAAAGCAGATGATAGTCTGCTCAGATTGCACAACAACTTCAGAATGGACATGCTAACATGTAGCATCCATACTTCTGTAAACACTGTGTGCTGCGTGTGACGTCRCATCTTTTTCTGCTTCAGGGTCATGGACTGTTCACTCTGGAGTCTGATGGAGGTCGACTTTAAATTATAAATATAATTACCAAAAAACAAAGTGGATCTGCAGTGTGAACATTGCCTAGGACTCGTTCTTGGCTTTTCTACCAAATTATGCTCACAGTYACCTGTTTGTCCGTTTTGATACCAGCCTGAAATACATAAATACATTTATATCCTCAAAGGAGAAGAAGTTGACAAAACAAAATATATATATACAGTATTTGCTGTCCTGTATAAAGGCATTTACTTTCTCTGACCTAAAGTATTATTCTTAAAGCTCAACTCAAGTATTGATTTAAACTTTAGCTATTCAGAAACCAAACTGTTGTACAGACAAACTGAGGATCATATCAAGYGTGAAAAACCCAAGAGAAAATGACTCATTTTGGTTTTGTCTCTCTGCTGAACTCTGCGATGAACCCTGTGCGATGGTTTCAAAAGCCTAAAAGAAGGCTTCACAGCAGTTTTAAAGCAGATGTTTAGCAATAATGTGTGGAAACAAGAGATGAAATGGGAGGGGTCCGGGGTCGACCTGCTCGTTGTGGCATTTCCATCGCAGTGCTGCCCGTGTGTTTGAATCTAATTGATTCAAGCCGGTGGAYAAATGCTGTCAAACACAGTTCAACGTTCAAGGCATATCTGCAAATTCCCGCTTCTGTCATCATTTAACAGCCAGTCAGAGGACTCATAACGTTGGTAAATTAAACAAACTAATGCAAAAAGCCTTCAGGATCCCTGCTTGTGTTTGGCTATTTGAGACAGTTCTGTTAACAACACACACTCTGAGCATCACATCTTGCCCTTAGTGTTATTTTCAAAGTTTGACCAAAAAYGCTACAACTCCATCATTTCTCAACACAAGGTGATCTTTACAACACTGTCATGAAAGGTGGAGGGTGGTATGTATTCCTTCAAGCACAGCCCGGCCAGTTATTATAAGAAAAATGTAGTAATTTTTGTCAAATATTTAAATTTAACTCCCTGTTCCTCTAAGTGCCAGGCTTTTCTTCTGGTATAATTTCTAGTGTCACTGTGCAGTTTTATAAAATGTTTAGAGAGATTACATATTAATCATTGCTTTATTTTAGTGGTGTCCCGATACAGATACCAGTATAGTGCCCCCGATACCTGGAACAGGTACTCCTACTGGTATAGTATAGTATAGTATAGTATGGTACAGTTTACATTTCCAAGGAAACGTATATAACGTGTGTACTTATATATCATGCTGTGTATTTGATTTGAAACAGTCAGAGGGGCTGTAGGCCTATTTGGAAGGAGAGTCACCTTGTTCTAAACACAAGAAATGTTTTTAAAGTCATTGTGTAATGCTAAGTTCTAACTCAGTAAGTACTTTGTATYGGTACTYGGTATTGGTGAGTACCCAAATTGAAGTACTTGTACTTGGTTTGATTAAAAACTGGTATTGAAACACCCATACTTTATTTGTCTAGCAGGCAAATCATTGATAAGTCCAAATGATAAATTATTTATTTGACCTTTATTTAACCAGGCAAATCCCATTGAGATCACAGATCTCCTATTCAAGAGCTTGAAGGCAGCTTAACATGCATGTTTTTGGACAGAGGGAGGAAACCAGAGTAACCAGAGGATACCCATGCAAACGCCAGGTCTGATCTGGGGTTTGAAYCCAAAACCTTTTTGCTGTGAGGCAACAGTGCTAACCGTTAAGCTGTGGTGCTGCCTTAACAATGCTTACCAAGGTAGAAGCACCAAGTGTCTGATTCTTCAGTAAACTCTCTGTGTCTATCTGCTGAAGGCTGACTGCATCCATACACAAACGTTTACCTATTGTTATGGGATTAAGATATCTGACTGCCTGTCTGCCACACTGCTTCAAACGCCTCCAGCTGAGGGACGGATGGAGGGGTAGCTGCAGGGATGGGCAGGGGGGTGGGCTCTGATAGGATTTATATGTCATAGAGAACTGTCAGAAGTTACTTATTGCACTCGGCCTGATTGACAGCAGAGTGATATCGTGGTATATTGAGATGTGCGCTCACTGCTAATGATACCTCAGGGACTGCACAGTGCCACCGATGCACTGACACCCGCTGCTTTGATTCGAGGAAGCTACCGGAACACCTTTTCATTACCGAGTGCCGTGTCTTCGGCATGGTGTTTTTTGTTTTGTTTGGATAAGTGTGTATAGGCGGGTGGCTGTAGTTCCCATCTCTTTGACCACAGAAAGCTTCTTTTATCTTCCACCAGCAGCACGCTTAGTCCCTATCTCCATTTCTGAGGTGGTGGTGGTGGGGGTGGGGGGGTTCTTTGTTGTGTTGCATGTCTGTTTGATAATGCCTCCCAGAGCTCTCAGGCATCCTCAGTTTGTTCAGTCACCTTATTGTTGATAATTTGCAGGAACACATTGTCGAAATCCCCACCTTTAAAGCACCGAGTCCATAATTTATGCCTGATAAGGAGGTGATCTATTCCACAAGACGTACATCCAAAATAAACTGTCCCAATTAGTTATTATAAGAAATAAATACTCAGCTGTCAAATGTTGACTGATATGTTGATGCAGTCACAGTCATGACAAACTTCCCCTCTGTCATTATCAATTTAACTACTCTCCATTTTTAATTTTTCCATATATATATTTTTTGGTTTCGAGACTTAATTGTCGACAACAAAAATAAATGTTGCCGCCTTTTGTATTTGCCTGCTTGACACATGAAAGAAATTGTTATTGTAACATAAACTCACAAAGCTAATGTTCTGTTAAAGCACTCCTCCGATGATGAACTGTCACAGAGGATTTTTAGAATAGCTGTAAACGTTTGTGTGTTTGAGAAGAAGAGCTGTTAAACAGATGGCGTGTGTTTTAGCACAGCAGTTAATGTGGCTGCGTAGGTGCTTTTTTAAAGTTGTACAAACATTTTACATCAAGTCTTAAAGGGATAGTTCAGGTCTTTTGAAGCGGGGCTTTATGGAAAGGCTGTTGGATTTTTTTTTGTCAAGATACCTCAAATAGAGAGAGTGACACATGAGTGAAGTCACCTCAGCTCTTTTCCTTGCGCACGAGGAGTCCAAGACTACAGACAGGTTCAGGCAGAATCAGCAAAGATGAACTCACAGCTTGTTTGTCTACGTGTTTTTTCTACCAACTTCCTGTTATCTAGGGTTCAAGTTCAGGGTGACCTCCCGCTATCAGCTGTGGAGGTTGGTGTCTCGCACATGGAGTGACAGGTTCTTCATGTGCTTTCTGAACTTCCCTAACATTTCTGATAAACATCATAACTTCCCTATCACACAGTTACAAAGCAGAACATTTAACGTTTCTAACAAAAGGCTATAAACAATAAATCCTGTTGTAGATAGCTTTTTAAACGACCTCAGTTTTGGAGAAGTGGTTTAATTCTGACCGCATTGACGAACTGACGGCTACTTTCAATACCATCAGAGAAAACTTGATATCCATATATTGAGGTTTCCTCTTTCAAATGAYGTCATGAAATCCTTGTTAGAATATGTTAAAAATAGGGTTTAGACTGATTTTCCAGAGAGCTTCCCATTTAGAACAACAGAAGCCACATCTCTGGAACYGCTCWTGATATCATGATTATCCAGGTATCAAAGCCAGAAATCTAAATGTRTTTAGTTAGTTTCCTTAATTTCCTTAATTTTGGGAGATCTGCTGATACTTRGATAAGATCARTGGAAAAGATCGGCTTCTCATCTTCCTCCACCGAGGTCTGAAAATCAGCCACTGTCCTCTTCTGCTCTGCTGTGAGCRCTACCTSATGTCCAGCTAAAACAAGTTTGCATTGTTTCAGAGGGTATTGTTCAAYGYTTTTCAATAAAATAAGATTGGAACATTGCAGATATATTGTGCRATTCATGTCATGTCTGACAGATGCCACAAAACATACTGAATTTACTTACTATAGCGATTCTCTTTATGGTTCGATTTTTTTTTTTTTTTACAAAATACAAAGTTGCTGTGCTGATTCATCTTCAGGATTCCCTTACTCTACAAGCAGGCGGTCACACACTAATGTCATCAGTTCATTATCATTACTGACCTGCTGGTTTCTTCCTCTCATGTCAGCCTGTTTGGCTCTGTTACTACCTCACTCTGCATCAGGTGGGCTTTCTTCAAACCCCCCTTTCCCCCTTGACTGAGGCGTCTTGTGAATGCAGCTATTCTATTTACTACCATAGAAACACTTTCCGCTGTATAACTTTGATCTTATAATAAAATAGTTAATAACTTAGAGGACATTTTTATAGTATTAAAGAATTRAAATACAGTTTTGGAAAATCTTTAGTGAAGCCTAACATGGTCTTTTTAGTCTAAGACTCGGTGTAAAACGCTCAATATGGTCAATCAGCAGCTGACCAAGCGATGTGCGACGTGGTTGTTCGGCTTTCATTTTCGCACACACCTTTCATAGCTCATGAGACACACCGTGCCAAGCTCCTGGRAAACCCCTCTGCTGGAGTCTATAATGCAGGGGTGAAAAAAAATCCAAGATCAGTTACCCAACGTTATTTGTGCACAAATCTGTCCCAGTTAAAGCTCCAGTTTTTATCAGACAGATTTCTCTGTGCACATCTGTTTTATCTCCATCCATGAGTTTTTGACCATTTGACTATCTTTCTAAATGTTCGCTTCCTGTTACAACATTTGTTGTGGGTTAGGGTCGAGACAGGAAGGTGTCAAAAAGTTGACAATGCGAAGAAAAATAATGCAATTTTCATCATGAAACTGCGACAGTCCGATCTGATTTCAGTATTTCAAGTGAAGCACACTGGGCACTTTAGTAGAAGAAAGAAAAAATGTTAGATTTTATTGTTCTGAGGTTACACTGACCTAATTACATATATACATATTTTAGTTTTTTATTACATCTTCATGAAGAAGAATAATGAGAGCAGGGTGCATTCAATTTATTTGTGTTTAGTTCTTGGTTTAATTACAGAAAGCATGAACTAAACTACTCTGTATTTTTAACTCTTCACATTCTAAAAAGAGGAAAGTTTCAGCTCACAAGTTATATTTTTTTTAGGCTTTCTGGTATTTGAGGCATTTATTATGACTTGGAATAACTGTTATTGGTTCAAATGAAATATAAAAGACCAATCCCAMGGGTAATAAATGAAACTGTTTTTGTTCAATCTGCTGTGTGAAGCGGCAGCATCAATTTTTCATACGACACAGTTTTGAGTCTCCTCTTTGTTGGCAGGATCCTCGGGGCCACGACACACTTCAGAGACCATCCGGACCCGGCAGAACAACGGAGTCCACCATCAACGGCACGGGTCACGCTCCGAAAAGTTACGCATACGGCGACTCGGGGGGCGGTGAGCACACACACACACACACACACACACACACACACACACACACACACACACACACACACACACACACACACA
>NW_013952597.1:562041-564157 GCF_001266775.1 Austrofundulus limnaeus
ACACACACACACACACACACACACACACACACACACACACACACACACACACACACACACACACACACACTCAGCGTTGTGTTAGTCCATTTGAACTGTCACACTGTCAACATTCAGGCCTGGAATGTTTGTTTACTGCTGTTATCTGCAGCTGAGTGTGTACACACAGACTGTTTGTCTGCGCTTGTTTACAGATGTGTGTTTGTCACTCTGCAAAAGCTCCGAACCCAAATCTGCTCTTCCAGGTCATCATCTTTCTTTTTTTTTTTTCATCTGATTGGACTGCCACATCGTTTCCAAACACTATCCCCATTTTTACCCCCCTTGCATATTATAGGAATAAAAAGGAAGTCATTAGCTATGTTTTTTTTTTTCTGACGCTTGCCTTTCATGTGCAAAAAAGATCTGACCTCGGAATCATTACCCTGATGAAACGGCTGCTAAGTGGGCCAGATTTGCATAAAGTGAATTGTGCAGCAGACRCTCTGTTGTCTTAAAAACAAGAATAAAAACACAAAAAGGAATAAAAAACCTGTTGTAAATTCAATCTTTCTTCCAATCTTTCACTCCCCTCCTTTATCCTTACCCGTTGGGAGGAAGTTGAGGATGCTTTCCCCACCTGAGACAGTCAGCTCTTCCTCACGCAGTATGGTGAGGAGGGGCTCGCCACAAACGGGTTTACAGTAGAGGATTGATGCACTCCAGAGGCGGTGTCATATTTTAGGAAATACATTTGAATTTGTTGTTTTGTTATTAAATTATACATGAAAAGTATCTCTGCTTTGATGTAAATCTTGTCTTTCCTTATTGTCTTTGAAATTTTTATCCATTTTTCTTCATTTGTCTGTTTGTGTATAAAGTAAATGAGGGTTTTTAAACACACAATAGCTAAAATCAACCAATCAGGGTGCATTGTCTTTTATTGACATTAAAGGTAATTCAGGCATCTTTATTTAGGAATTTATTTTAGTTTTTATTCCAAATGAGATCTTTGATTCCACCTTGATAAACAAACCCTTTGTCTTTGTCTTTCTTCCTTTTGTTGAATCTGTGTTGGTCTTTAGCTGCCGCTGCCTTCACCAACGGCAGCCACGGTCACTACAGCAACGCTGATGACAAGGAAGGCTTCCCGCCGCCGCCCTCCCCCGACTCTGTGGAGGAAATGAACAGAGACTTGCATCGTACACCCCCACTCCGCAGGTAACCCCCTTAGAGCCCATAACCTGCATCATCAACACACCATTAAACTCCACACTGAGTTATTATGTTGTAATGCCACTATTCATCTGTTAGAGGATAAAGGAAAGTCATTCCAGTAATCATTAACAACACATAAGCTTTATTTAAATGAGCCAGGTTAACTGCAGGGCTGTAGGCAATTTGTTCAGATCTTTTTAAATGAGGTCTTAGTTGTATTGCACATATATTTATGTACAGTTCTCTGGTATTTACAATGACCGATGGCAGCAGCAGCTTTAGCACCAACTCACTAACTAACTAGCAGTTAGCTCTCACATGGGCAAAATACAACCTGAGGGTCAGAAGCAGTCATTTCATTATGTCAATCTAGATTCTTGACGTCATCAAACAAAAACATGAATGAACATCACGTAGACTTTAAATGTCCAGGTTTGTAACAAATTAAAAGTGAATGTTTAACCAGATAAAGTTGCTTTGTCTAAGCAAGAGGTGTCTAAAGCAGCTGCAAAATGTTACTTCACAGGCAGCTTGTTTGAAATGCTAAGGACATTTTATTGTTTTTCAACCTCGTTCAGCACTGTTTTCTCCTCATTGGASGTGTTATTCAAATGTTCAAGAATGTATCTTACCTTATGCTAATGATATCCAGCTCTACTGGTCCTTCAAGAAAAGTGTGTTTCATAAACTAAAGTTCTGATCAAACTGCTTGGSTAATTTTAAACAATGGTTAAGTTACAACTGATTGCATCTGAACCCAGAAAAGACAACCGTAAGGTTATGAATATAACCACGGTTCCTTGAAGGAATGGAACGAAGTACAACACACAGTTGTATATGGGAAACGCGCGCCCTCGCACGCCTGGCTGAAGCCACCTCTAATCACGTCTTTAGACTAATTCTAATCACAGTATTGATT
>NW_013952597.1:565886-568974 GCF_001266775.1 Austrofundulus limnaeus
CAGATCTACTGTCGCTATGCCAAACAAAACCCAAATCTGGGCCACCACGGTGGGATGCAGCTTCCACTCCTTTGCTAGTGGTCTGCGCCTGGAGAGGAGGTCTGGACCTAGGTTCAGTCTCCCCGGAACATGAATGGCTCTGATAGACAGAAAATGAACACTGCTCCACTGTAAAAGAGTGTGAGACAGGTTCAGCAGAGGAAGGGATCGTGTCCCCCCTTGTCTGTTTGTATAAGAGACCACTGCTCTGTTTTCCATTCTGATTAGAAGATGATGGTTCTCCAGAACTGGACAAAAATGTTTCAGTGCTAACAGGACTGCTAACAATTCTAGGCAGTTTATGTGGAACCTGGACTGTTGTGGAGTCCAGGTTCCCCTCACCGCCGCACCGTCACACAGGGCTCCCCAACTTTTCAAGGAGGTGTCTGTGGACACCACTTTGCGAAACGACACCCTCCCTATTGGAGAACCCTGATACAGGAGGCCGGGTTCCCTCCAGGGGCTGAGAGCCGTCATGCAGGAAGCAGTCATTGTTAGCTTTTTGTGTCTGTGTCGAGATGGATAGCCTGTGGGACTGAGACCAACGCTGAAAATGGCGCATTTTTAACAGCCCGAGTGGTACTACTGAAAACATGGAAGCCATCAGTCCCAGTGACTGTAGTACGGTTTTGAAGCTCAGTTTGCGTCCCAGTTGAACTGAGCTAAGCAGCGGTGAAACGCGGCCGCTCTGTTTTCTGAGAGGCGAGCTCTGCTTGACAAGGAGAAGATTTCTAGTCCGARGAACGAAAACTGCTGACTTGGTGTTAATAGACTTTTCTGGGTGTTTACTAAAAACCCTAAAGCCTGAATGTGTGACAGAACCTGAGACAGCTGATCTAATGTTTGCTCCTTGGAGCTTGCGATCAGAGCCCACTCGTCTAAATATGCTAACAGATGGACCCCCCTTTCCCTGAGAGGAGTCAACGCAGATTCTACACACTTTGGAAAGGTGCGAGGAGCTAGAGATAAACCGAACGGTAGCACCAGGTACTCGTAGGCTACACCCTCGAAGGCGAACCAGAGATATTTTCTGTGCTCCGGGTGAATCGCTATGTGAAAATATGCATCTGTTAAATCGATGGTCGCAAACCAGTCGCCCGGGCTGATCGAGTGAATTAGCTGTTTGAGCGTTAACATTTTGAACCTGTATGTTTGAAGGTACCGGTTTAACACTCTCGGATCCAAAATAGGCCGCAGGCCGCCCCCTTTCTTCGGAACAAGAAAATAACGGCTGATAAAGGTCCTTCCTTTATCTCTGACTTGGTTCAGCTCCACACACACCACCTAGCAGGTTCTTTTCATTAGGTTGGAGGCTGCTGGTGGTAYCCTGCACCAAATCTCAGAAAGCATTTAGTTTTAATTTGAGATGTTTGCAGATGATACTATGGTATATTTGATTGGCCTATGTGACAGTGTGTGTCCATGTTTCCTTTGTTAATGTGTGACCCTTCAGCTTTTAACAAGTCTTGAAACAAATGTTGCCCATTCCTACATTAACTTGTCCCTKATGTCAGTATTTGGGTCCGTCATCCTCCAGTTTCTGTAAGTTAAATRGAAACGATACATGATTCCGCTAAGTCAAACCATCTGGATCAAAGCAATTTGTGTGCAGTTTGACGAGCAAGTAAACATCAATGTTCGCAGTTTCAAGTTTTTATGGCTGTTTTTGCAGTGAGCTGTCCGACACGCCTCGAGATTTCCACTCCAACCGCCAGCTTTTCAACGATAAGGACAATGTGCCTCGCAACCGAACATCCAAGAGCTTGGACATGGGTGAGCTCGCAATCACACAAACAAATCTCCTCATCAGCTCCCAGCAGTCTTCATATATTCYGAGGGAGGAAATGTAATGACGGGCTGCGGCGCCAATTTAATGGCAGACTCCGAACAGCCACAGCAGTGATCACACGTTTCTTATCAGTACATTTCTTTGTTGTGATATGTGCTCCCCGACTATTATCCAAAGCCCAGAGGGGTTTGACCCCCTGAACCCATAAGCCCAGGGGCCTTTCCTTCGAACCGGGAGAGCACGCTGTTTGGTGTGAGCGTGCAATTGTGCGCGCCCTTTAWATTTGAGAGTGAATGAAACAAATAAGTGTGTGTGTGGAAGGTGAGGACGATGGGGCTGATTTCTTCATATTAACCCAAACTGACCCTGTCTTCCTATAGTCTTTCTGTCCCTCTCTCTTCGAGTCTCACTTTTCGTTTTTTGGCTTTTTTTGTTTTGTGTTTATATCAGCACTGTTTATTTTTTATTCCCCCCATCTCTGCTTTTATTTCTGATTTTCAGCCTTTCCTTCATCTTTGCTTATCTCTCYGTTTCCTTCAGCTGGTTGTTTTTCAGCGGATGACTTCATCGCTCTCTGACTCTTCTATCTATTTCTTTCTTCTCTGMCTCTGTCTGATTTCCAATCCCGGTTCATTAGGTTCAGTGGATTGGCTTTCTTCCTGCAGCACACCCCTCTGCCACCCAAGCTGATTGGCTTTCATTATGGACAAGGGTGGTCTGCACACACCRCCGAACACACACAAACACACACACACTCTACTCTATCCCACCGAGGACCCACTCCAATACCCACCACTATCTGCCACCTCTCTCTGGCTTCCATCTCCATCTCTGGCCTTTCTCCATTTCAATCTCTTTCTTTTTTTCTCTCCCCGTTATCGCTCTGGTTCCATTCATCCTTTTCCTTTTCTAAAGTACTCAGAGATGAAATAAGGTGGTTAGCTGAGCTTTGTGTGTGTCTGATTGTGTAAAGATCGCAGGAGCTCTGAACACATACGAGACCTCGGACACTGACCCTGCCAGGACGGGTTTTATTTAAGGAGACAAATGTGTTTTTCTCCTGCGAGTAGGTCCTCACACGTCGGGCCCCAACGGTCACATGTGTCTTGAGCTCCGGCTACAGCGTTAGAGAAGGTTAGCTTTTTATTAAACACTACTTGACAGAAGGAGGTGAGCAGCTTTTATTGACCCTTAGCAAACTGTGTGTTGACTCAGAGCTTTGGCGCACACACACACACACACACACACACACACACACAC
>NW_013952597.1:568984-572744 GCF_001266775.1 Austrofundulus limnaeus
CACACACACACACACACACACACACACACACACACACACACAAGTCCTTTGCTTGCCCTTGTCGAGATAAATGCCGGACTAATCGCTGACCAAACCATGCCGTGTTTTAGAGTCAAGAATGAGGTTATTTTCTTGCTTCGTTGGCAAAAAAAGGAAAATRTGTTTGCATCTAAAGAGTTCTTTTGAAAAAAGACACAAAGTTTAAAAGAACATCGAAGAGGAAGCCTTAACTTGAATGCACTTACCTGTCTAAAAACTTGATGTGCTTTAGAAAATAGTCTTTATAGATTGGCTTTAAAATGCCTAAAGTGCATAAAAAGTGCAGACCTTTTAGGGTTCAGGASGCTGTAATCTGCTGTCTGCTTTGATTTTTTTTTTCTGCACAATGACTCATTATATTTTCAAAATCGACTTGTAGTTTTAGTCAAAAGTTGTTTTGAAGGATCTGTTTACCAAGCAGCTGCTACAGTTATTCTTACAGCTTTAATTGCAACCAGACATGTTTCTGTGTAACATCTGTGTGCTGTAGCTTCCTGAGGGGKTTTTAATGACAAACACCAAAAGTTGGACACTTTGGATCATTTCTGAAGTTGTTGAGTAATTCACAGCCCATTAAATAATTATCTGCTATAATTGTTCCGTCCAGTGTTTACAATAGATCTCGCTGCTTTCTGCTTACCCAGGTGCACTTCTGAAACAGGAACGACTGTAAGTGAAAAACAAACTGAAGCTTTGGTCCCATCGTATGATCCAGCATGTTATTATACCACAATCAGCTTCTCAGTCATCCAGGACATGACTAACGTAGACAGTTGAAAAAAAAAAGAGAAAACAGTTGAACTTCTGTTTTGTAGCTGCAGAGAGTGGAGCTCTAAGGTTTAAACATTGGTATCAGAGGTGTACCAATATACTGTATTTATTCATGTACAATCTTGAGTATAATACGACCATTTTTTTGAGCTTAAAAAGCATAAAAAAATCTAGTCATCAATAACCTGTGTATAATACTACCCCCACTTTATGGTAGATTTTTAGGGTTAAATTTCTAGTATTATACATGAATAAATACTGTATTAATCTACAACAATATATCAATTAAATTATAGAATCAGTTACATAAAAACAAAACACAAACATTGATCCATATCAGCATCAAATGCCCGTCTAACCAATAATTTAGATGGGCATATAATGTTGCATCATATCGATTGCAGACCTGTGGATTGAACTAAATTGASATCGTATCATGAAAAACTTTGTGACGTGGAAAAACATATCGTCAAACAAACTGATCTAATATTGTATCATGATAAAGCCGGTGATTTCTACTCCAAGCTGGTATCCATATCTTGATTGATGTGTATACTATGAACTCAGTGACGTAACATTTCAGACTGAGATCATTTTTTAAAAYATCATATGTATCGGATTTATTAACATATATGAAAGATCTGGGTCTGATCACAAAAAATTAGATTAGTCACGTTCGGGCTGTAATAAATAAAAAAAATCTAAAATGGGTCACATATGGGCAAAAATAATCTGATTTGAGTCACTTTTGCCTGAACTGTGAACTTAGCTTGTGAACTTAACTTCTACTAATGTTACATTAAGTCTCTTGTGCTTTTTAAATTCTATTTGGCTGCACAATATATTGAAAACATATTGATATTTCAATATTGATATTACAAAATGATGTCGCAATGTTGAATAATAATTATATGCTAATTCCTAATATTGTTCAGTCCCGTCTTCCACACCTAATATTTCAGGATATTTTGATTTTACTTTTCATCTGTTTATCACTTTTATCCCCTCTTTCCTCTTTTCTCATCCCCCACATTTCCTCCTTTACTTCTAAATATATCGTTCTGCTGGATTGGGAAACTGCATGAAATCATGTAGGCATATTTGAGTAATCCAGTAACAGAGAAAATCTGTTTTTCTAATGCTTTAAAGCAATTGACTTCAGGTTAAAAGTGGGRTTTTTACATTTTAGCCTTCCACTGCAGCAGAACGTGGCTGCTGGCCAATAGGAATTTTTTTTCCTCCCCTTCAGAAAAAAATAAAATAAAATACCAACAACCCAAAAACGAAGCTCAGGGTCATGTGGCTGGGAATCATTTTGACTCTCAAAACTTTGGAAGAGTTGAGCTTTATTTTATCCTTCACGTGTACACAAGAAACCTTTTTTTTATTTCCTCTCTACTGTTTCCAATTTGTTATTTTTTTTACATTTTCTCTCAACACATGCAGTCTCATTACATCACCACTCTGCTCAGTTTATTCGTATTTCTCTGCCTCATCTGTCTGCAGGGAAAATTGACCTCATAAAAAWTGGAAAGGATTATTTAAGAGAAAAAAGCAGCCTAATGAAAACCTATTATTGTCCCACAATGCACTGCRTCTGGTGGCTGCTGATGGTCTTGTTTCAGGTGGGGGTGATGGTTGGATTTCTGCTCATTTCTGCTCTTTTATTAGTTGTCTCATTGTCTCATCTTTATCTGTTCTCATTTTCTCGCACAATCCTGGTCTTTTTTTTTCCTGCTGCTTTTCTTATATTTTGCTTCTTTTTCATTTCCTCTCTCATTGTGCCGTCTCTGTTGTTTCACTGCGGTTTGCAGGGATTCATTTCCAGACTATGTCGGCACCTTTATGAATCAGTAACCCATTCATGAAGCATCACAAAGCACAGGAATGACCCGCTTTGTATTTCAGAATATATGTGTCATTTATTAAAAGGTAATAAGTGTGTTTTGGTCTCTGTTTTGTGCTTTAGTGGCTGATGAGAGCAACGTGGGATCACTAGTGGGCCACAGAAAGGGTGAGTGATTGATATAATCAAAATAAATACTTTTAATTTCCTTAACATACAAATCCAAAAGATATAATCTTTTTTTTAGTTCACTAACTAGTAATTTATACAGAAAAATGAGCAAGACTTCTGGAGAAAAAATATTTCTACATGTTTAGTTTAGTTGAGTTKAGTTTATTAAAGGGATCCCCATTAGTCTTTACCATAGTGGAGATTATTTTTCCTGTGGTTCATCTGTTTTCTCATTTCCTCATTTGTTTCTCATTTTATCTTCTCTTATGTATATTTCTTTCAGTATTTGTTCTATTAAAGGGGGCAGATCATGCAAAATCCACTATTATAGCTGATAAATACATTTTGTTGTGGACTTAGAGTCTCTAAGAGTGCAGAAAAGTTGAATTTAGTTTCTCCTGTTGCAACAAAGATATCTTTGTATTCTGTTTGTGTCATATTTTTCAGCCCGTTCAGTTTTCTCTGTTTTGTATGATGCTTTCTAAACGATTACATCAAATTACCGTATTTGCGATGGAATTACGATAAGGTGTGGACTTAATGACTACAATTTCCTCGTCTTAATTTTCCTCTGGTTCTGGGTCAGACTCAGGCTCCAACATRTAAGGCTGGATAMGTCTTCTGTTGTTGACATCTTTTAATCAAGTTGTAAATAAAATGTTTCTGCAAGATACAAAACGTAACCCCCTCTCTCACACCGGAGCGGACYGGTCTGAAAGTTGGAGGGGGGGCGGAGCTTAATGCATCTTAAAGGAACAGCATCAAATCCAGCTGCTTTGGGACACACAGCAGAACAGGGGTGAAAGAGGGGCTGGTAAAGTTAAAACAAGGAGGAATTCAGACCAAAGCATTTCAGTTCCACTTTATAAAGACCCCAAATGTAGGATTTAAATGTGAAAAAAGATTTAAAAGCATCGTATGTCTACTTTAAAT
>NW_013952597.1:574668-577805 GCF_001266775.1 Austrofundulus limnaeus
TCACTCGTACGCACAATTTAAGAACAAATCTGTGCGTACGAATGGTTCTTGCATGAGGCCCAATGAGCATTCTTTAGCGTCTATAAGTTAAAATAGAAATAGCAGTGTAATAGAAATAACAGTGTAAGTAGAAATAACAGCATAAATAGAAATAACAGTATAAACAGAAATATTCCATATTCAGGGTGAAACTGTAGATCAAGGTACTTCAGAGGTTTTATTCTCTAATAAGTTGACTGGATAAGCCAGTGTTGGTAGTAAAACCCAAAGAAAGATTTCATTGTATCACACGATCTTTTGAAAGTGTAGAAATTGACTAACAGAACCAAAAAAGGGGAAAAAAGACTGAAAAATATCTGTCTCAATTTCAAGTTTTGTTCTTTGTGGAAACTGTTTTATTTCAGCAACATTCGAGGCTTGTGAAAGAAACATCACACGTACTTAGAGCAACTTTCTGCTTGTGTTTCCTCCTTCACCCCTTTGAAACAGCCATCAGAGCTTGTTGCCGTAGAATACAAATGTCCCAATATTAAACTCTTAATTCCCCGAGCTCAGCATTCCCACAAGTGGCCTCAGCTCCGCCCTGTCAATTCTGTTTGTAAGAACGATGGCAGTATTTCTAAAGGCCTATGATAAATAAAGCCATYCATTTCTCCCTTTCCTTCTTGTGTTTCCCTCTTTTCATCTTCTCTCCAGTTGACGTCTCGGCTAATGTGTATCGACGGGGGCCTTGGCGAGTTTTACATTTTTTGCTGATGCTGCGTATTTGCCCAGCTTCCTGTGCCGTACCCGCCCCCGACACGAGCGGCCACCACCCGCCTCCCTAAATGGCCTCGCTGTTTCTTTATGGGCTTTGACATATTTCATTAGGCGGATGGTCTTAAGAGGCCTGCCTGGCTTCTTTAATCTGGCTAAAACCCTTTTTCTCCCTCTCTGGCTGAACCTGCTCYGAGGTGCTCTCCCTCTATTTATTCTCTTTTTTTCATCCATCCCTCCATCATGTACTTAWGTTTTTCCTCTTTCTTTTTCTGCCTTGCCTCGCCTCCATCTTCTGTAGAGGTTGATATATTTTTTTGCTTTGATTTTGGCTAAAACGTCTTCCTCTGGGCTTCTTCTCCTGACTCTTCTTCATCTCCTGCTCTCTGTCGCCAGCTCATCCTCATTTTTAGCATCCTTTCAATCCCAAAATGCCATTCTCCTTTTCTCCCTCCTTTTTTATCCTCCCCTCTGTTCTACATCCAATTCTCTCTTTATTTTCGCTTTGGTTCTCTTTCTCCCAACAGACTAAACCTTTTTTTAGGATCCCCCCCTCACCCCCTCAGCTCTGTTGCCGCTGGATCTGTTCCAGTCTTATGTGATTATGGTGAACATGCTCCAGTCTTGGAGTTTCCTCAGAGTGTGAGACCCAGCCCAGCATTTCCTACTGATTTTTTTTTGAAACTCTGTGTGTTTGCGTGCATGCCCAGTCGTGCACGTGAACACCCTGCAGACAGCCAGAGGAGTAATGAACAAGATATTCCTTCATTCGTTCCTCCAGTTCTCTCCCGTAGAGTCGAACATCTCCTCAGGCAGCAGGCTGCCCTCTTACAGCACACCTGGGAGCTCATACAGCACAAACTMCCACCCACTCATCCTCGCACATGATATGCACATACACATACACACATATGTGTGTATGTGGTCACAGTAGATAAGCCTCATACTGTTTTGGCTGCAGCTCTATATGTCTTTCTGTCTTCAGTTTCATTTAGACATCACTRTTTTCTCCTGATGGTTTAAAAACGGAGTGATGCTCCATTCATGATTGTTTTTGGAGTTCAGCTTCTCGTCAGCTACAAGTTAACTGTAGCCCTGCTCTGCATGGCAATTAGTGCCTGGTTTTCTTCTTCATCCTTAAAAATAAGATGAGGATTCAATCAACACTGCCTTGTTTGCAATTATTCATAGTTTACTTTATTTGAATGCAGTGTGACACAAATTCCCTCCTTATTTTGTGTCTTAACTTTAGATTTTTTTGTTTATTTATGGTGGCATTAGCTGTTTGTACAAGTGGGAAATGACATACTGTCTTTGTTGAGAGCACAGAGTTGACATTTATGATTTCTGCAATCCGAAAATATTTATATTTTGACATTAATGTTTCTGAATCTCTCAGATAAACACATTTCAGTGCATTATTATTATTATAGTAAACAATGTTTTATGCAGAATAAGTTCAGCTAATGCATTAGTGTTTAAGTGTGTTAGCAGTCCGTTAGGAAGATGGAGGGGTGCTACTTTAGTATTTGTTCTTTTATTTCCTTGTATCATTCTTTTTCTTCACCCGTTTCCCTGTCTGTGTCACGTGGAGTTGGTGCCTATAACCAGCAGTCACTGTGTGAGAGGTGGGGGACACCCTGAACAGGTGGCAAGTCCATCACAGGAACACGGAGACAAACAACTATTCTCACTCTCGTGCTGCATTCCATTTACATCGTATTCCCGGAACTGGTAAATAGTAGTGCTGTCATTTCCCAACAAATCAWATGAAACTGCGTTCCAGTTAGCCGACAAGCGATTGTATTGTTGCCGCTAACCTAGCTACAATATTGCTACAATATAAACAATGTCAAAAAGAGAGCTCTACTACGCACGTCATGCAAATAAACATTGATTTTAACTATAAAACGCATAGCGGTAACATAATGACACCCGCACATACAAATGCACCAGAACTCAGAAGTCTTTATTCGTAACAAATGTCATGCTACTAGGTGCATCCCAAAATTGTAGTAGTTTCGGTGAGGGTCTTTTTTTTGGGGGGGAGGCATTGGTTGACCTGATGGATAGCCCCTCATCAGAGCTAAACAGCCAATGAAAATCTGAAGCTCCTATGTTTAATAGATTTTGAGATATAACCATTTTTGTATGTCCAGATACCCTTTTTTCAGTTAAATTGGGGGTCCGAGGGGGCGGGGGGCACTGATTGGTGGGCCTGATGAATAGAGCTTCATCAGAGCTAAACAACAAAAGAAATCTGAAGCTTCTATGTTGAACAGTTTGAGTTATAAGCACTTTATTATTCAGAGATGAGGATGTTCTCATTCTTGATAGGGAGGAACGTTGCTTTGAGAGAGGAGTAAAAGAAGCCATTTTTG
>NW_013952597.1:577815-582488 GCF_001266775.1 Austrofundulus limnaeus
GTGTAGGTCAGACTCATCTACAGTCCTCCCAAATTTCATGTTGTTTGGTGCAGCCGTTTCTGTGCTACGGTTGACCAAAAATCACTGAAAAAAAACAGTACAAAAACAATATGACTCCCACTTACTCTTCGCGTAATAAGTACAGTATTGCACAGAAAACACACTACTTGTGCAAGGGATTAAACATGCAGGAAAAATTAAGAACGATAATTAACAGTAAAAGTTACGGAGTTAACTTTCTAAAGCTGCTAGTAGCCCCCATCTTGAAATCGTAACTGGGGCATTTTCATTTCTTCCACTTTACGAGTGGAATATTACCACTGGAGGGGGCGTTCCAGTTTAAATCTACCAATGAGAACTGGGAAATTACCACTTCCCAGGACTACTGGAACGCAGCATCACTTAAACCTAGTTAGCAGTTAACCTGTTTTGGGTATGTGAGAGGAAATGGAGTACCCGGACAAAACCCACTATTGCATGGGGAGAAGAAACGCCTCACAGTAAAATCCCAGGCTGGAAGGCGAATCTGCGATCTTCTCACTGAGAGCCAACAGCTCGAATTACTGCACTGACTTGCCGCCCTTTTGTATTATTATTATTAATTTTCAGTGATGACTGTGTGCTTTGAGTTTATGCAMCAAAACAACAAAGGTTAACATCAAAACAATGTAGTTGGGGCCAAATAATTATTTGGTTTAAAGTGGAGAGCAGTGGTGGGCACAAACACTCTAAAGCGCAAATCCGCTAATTGCAGACCTAAATATTTAATTTATATTTAATTTGTGCTTTAGCGGACTTATTAATTTTTATAATTCATAAACGGATTTGCGCTTGCTAAAATTAAAATTCAGTACCGCTAATAACTAGTTGTCTACCAGTCATCATTATCTTGAACAGCGGAAGGATAAGGTTGTCAATGAATCACAACACACGTGATCTATCCAACATCACGCCACCCAGATAAACACACTTATTGAGAAGGTATACATCCGTGCTGACTGTTGCTTTCGGCCACAGTTCTGTTTTCCCACTATGCTTTGTGTCTGCTTACCTAGCAGGAAGACAATAGCAAAAACAAACATTTGTAATCCATACTAAAATTTTGCATTTATTGATTTATTTTACTTTACAATCTGAGCTCCTTTTTTAAAAAAAAAAAGTTTAAATGCTGGAGCTCAAAAACAAACGGCCAACGGTGATTTAAAGATGTTATGCTGGTGAAGACTGACATCGTTTTGAAGTTGCGGACCTAAATAGTTTTATAAGTGCTTTAGAAATTGCGGAGCTAATTTTTGGATTAGCGCTGCCCACCACTGGTGGAGAGTCATGCAAAATAAAACGCTCGGGACAAAATGTCCGTCTAAGGATGACTTATAGGAATTATGAAGAAATTATCTTGGTTATTGGTTGACACATTTGGTAGAGCTGCTGCTTGTTGGAGAGATGGTCGTCTGATCGAATCCCAGCTGAGGAYCTTCCAGGGTAGCRTTTGCATGTTCTCTCCGTGCATGCGTGGGTTTTCTCCAGGCACTCCGGTTTCCTTCCACACACCAAAAACATGAATAATAGGTTGATTGGTAACTCTAAAACACCTAAGCGTGAGAGTGGTTGTTTGCCTCTGTGTGGCCCTRTGWTGGACYGTCTACGATGTCCCCCGTCCCTTGCRCAGTGACTGCTGTACATGAGACCCCTGTGACCCAGAAAGGAAGAAGCAGGTAGAGATAATAGATGGGATATTCATAATWGATGGTGGATTATTCTCTTCTCTAAGTTGAAAAAATATAACCAAATAAACATTTTTCTTTATATCTTATAGGTGCTTTTAGGTGAAAGCTATTATTTATAATTTTACTAAACTTATTAATAATAATTCCTAATCAGATTCTCATCAGGGAAGTTTTGTCTAAAGCATCTTTTATCTTGAGTTGTGTGGTGAGGTTTGGAGCTTTTTGGTTCTCTTCATTTTTCAGGGCTTTGCCTGAACAGTTTTATCTACTTCCTTCCACAAAGTACTAATGTCTACGTAGATGTGGCCAGCCGTAGGCAGGTGTATGCATTTGTTGACGCCTTTCAACCTTCTCGTTCTCCCTTGCACAAGCATTTTTCCCCAGTCGAGCGTCTACAAATGTCACTCAGCAGAGCTGTAATATCGCAGAGGTAGGCAGTAAATAAGAAATGGCCTTTTAAAGTCCCTTCCGTTTATTAAAGCTACTCATCTAGGTGGTCTCTAAATACATACAGCCCACATGTCTACGTCCCATCTTACATCTAAACAGCTAAACACAATTACTGCCAGAGCAACATCATCTTCCTCTGCCTCTGATAGAGCTGAGTGCATTCAGAAAGCGAAGCCTAATGATTGAACAGGTCTTTAAGTGGAGTAGAGTTTTGATTGGCCATTACATGAATTAGATTTGCCTTTACCAGCTGCACGGCTGTAAGAAGAGATTTGATTTTACGTCGGATGATTGGAGAACAGTTGCTGTAGCSTAACGTTTAGCCTATATGACAGGTGGTATCTTGTATTTTTCTTACTGTCAGTCAATACAATGCAGGATTTTTGCTACTCCCATTTAAAAATAGTTCCATTTGCTGTTTTATTTTTTGCTGAGCCTTTGTTTTAGGATACTGTGTTTCTTTGTTGAGCCTTTTCTTAAAAGACATGCATCTTCAGGAAATAATGAGGTTAGAATGGAGTGTCACATTTTGCAGGAATGAGTAAAATCAGGGGTTTCGAACGCCAAAATTCAAAACGTTGTTGAAGGCAATGGTCAATCTATGTCAATATTTATTTTACAAAAGATTATATAACAAATTATTTTCATAGTAATACAAATTAACTTTTTCCRAACTCTATTTTATGTAGTGTTTTGAACATACGTAACGAAATGTWTAATTGCAATGGTTAAATTTAGTTAGTCTTGAGGATTCATTTCTAACCTTATTCTCTACCAACAATTTTCTTAGGTACACAATTCATCACTATCCAGTAAATCAGTAAACAAAAAAGACCTTCACTAAAAATCCAATTATTTGACTTGAAAATATGCAAATAATTTCAGAAAAATATAATTGAAGTCTATTCCCTGTTGCTCTTTTCACATCAGAATAAAATAACTTAAAAAAGATCAAACTTAATTTTCTTGGCTTGAAAGCTACCCATCTGTACCAAATCAAGTGACAAAAAGGTGATCAATAAAAATATTTTATATTTAAAAGTATTACATTTGGGGTTGGATATAATGTTAACAAGGGCCAAATTTGGCCTGTGGGCCATGAGTTTGACAAATATAATGTAAATAAAAGGAATGTGATGTATTCTGATTTGCATCTCAAACAGTAAACAGCAGTTTGTAGCTATTTTGTTTTTACTCCATGTAAAATCTGTAGTTTTTCCTCCATAACCACAGAGACAGTTGCTCCTCCTTTGCTGGCTCCGCCCACAAGACATGATGACATCATCACGTATGCCCTGTATAATTATRTAACTTCTTCACATTTGAACGGCTCTTTGAAACAAATGGCTAGTTCTTTATAAATGGATTTWTAAACTGCACTTACATTGAGTTAGGATTGATCAAATGAATCTTATTTTATATTTTCCATTGAAGTAACAGTGGAGGAAACCTTTAAATGTCATACTTAGAGATGTTTATTTCGGATTATGTTCAATAATCTTTTGGTGCGACACTGAGATCAGGCTTTTTCTCTTACAGGTCTGAGCATCTGTTTGTGTTTTTCCAGCAGAGTACAGGTCAGGACCTGTTTGACTGGTTTCCTGAACAACGGCTGCAGGTTTTATTGTCTGATCCTGAGATATTAGACAACAGATTGAAAAGCGTGTCATGCACCCCTGTTCTTTGTAAGAACTATAACCCTGCTTGTATCGGATGCTGACTAACRCGTCTCCATGGTGACGTCTGGTCAGCCATCAGAAACCTTACAGTCGCTGCCACCCCCAGTTGTTTTGATGGAGAGGGCCACTTTCTTTGTAACCTTGGCAACCTTTCTGCCAGTTTTCAACCAAGCTCCTTTGCTAGGGAGGAGATTGTAGTCCAGTTGATCGGTCATGCTGTGATTCTTGGGGTTCAGAGTTGTCCAGTTTATTATCATTGCAACAAATTGCTTGGTCTGCCATAAATCGGATGGATTGACTCTTCTTGCCTTTAATGGCTGCGGTCGGTTTAGACAATGGTGGCTGAGAYGCTTAAAGTGTATCTTAACCCCCTGTGAAAGGATAACTCTGCCTCAAAGCAAAATTTAAAAAATGCCTACAGTGGGCATTGYAGGCGAGAGGAGGGGGGCACCRCCTAAAGTGTGGGGGGTGAGCGAGGAGGTGTGGTCAGGACGAGAGAACSTGACAGCTAGCTTAATTTGACAAGCTAGCATTTCTGATCATTCTAAACAAATTATGTTTTGTGAAAAGTTAAGTTTCATGACATAAATTTTCACAGTGATGAACTGATCGTGGACATCCAACTGTCAATCACTGCCCCGCTGCACTGTCTTTCTTCCTGCTCCTGCTGTCTGCAGGTGTCCGCTCCGTCACWCACACTTGTTCTCGTTTACCTGCAGTTACAGGACATACGGCGGAGCGAGYCGCTGAGCTTCAACTCTACACCTTTTATTCTTTCCTGAACACAATAAGGCTGTGGCAATGATCTATGATGATA
>NW_013952597.1:582725-586032 GCF_001266775.1 Austrofundulus limnaeus
GTGTGTGTGTGTGTGTGTGTGTATTTTGGCCCGATCGAAACTATGTGACACAGCAACCTTGTATTTTGTTTAAAAAACTCTTGAAGCACAAAGAGGATGTGTAAGTTAATTCAGTTTGTTTTATGACTGATAGACTCCATGTTTTCACTGTGGCTGAGGAGAAGGCAGCTTCTACCACAGCTACGATCAACAATCCAGGCTAACTCCTGAATCTCTGCAGGGCGTGTTTCTACAGAGAGSYTTTTAYACTGAACACTGYGTTTTGAGAYRTCACACAGTACCGGCAGCGTCATACGGTACTTTTTGAACGAATAATGAAATTCAAATRTAGTAGCCGTAGTYWAACCCGTAGAGAGCAGCACAAAGACATTTTTARACACAATATTGTAGATTTAAACAATTTTAGCCCAAAATGTTGAATTTTAGTCATAAATAGAAAGGTATTACCCTTAAAGTACAGTTTGGACATTTTATCTGCAAAAAGAGTTGATTTTTGAGTAAGTTCCTCTTTAAGTAAGAGTATTAAGGGTCATGATGACATAATAAAAGGTGAAAATAAAATGTTATTTGTACAATTTTGYGATCAGTAATAATCTTGCATGTATTTAAATACTGTGCAGTCCTATTTAGTAGAATTAATTCAACATAGAAGTTGGCAATCTCCCAATTGAGAAAATGAAGTAGTAATAACTCTGGTTTAAAGGCTCCAATTTCAATGAGATTTGTTGGCTTGAAATAAGCAAAACTAATCTGCAATGTGAAGGAACAAGTGAAGAATACCTTGTTATATCTTACTTAAATTGATCTTTTTAGATGGTTTTGACTTACATTAAAAGGGATGGTATTATGCAATTCCACATTTTTTTTAGCTTTATATCAAGTTATAATGTCATTTCTTCATCAGAAACGTAACCAGTGTTGCTTTGACTGATTTATCTATCTTTTGAGAAATCCCTGAATCTCCTGTTGTATCAATGTGGAGCTGCCTAAACGCTTGCTGGTTCAAAGCRCYGCCTATTTGTACAAAGCTCCTCCCTGGAGCTCAGTCTGCAGCCGAGCTCCCGCCCCACAGAGCACCCCTCCCCTGAAGCATTRTCGTGAAKATATGCTGAAGTGGGTGTGTCAGAAATGGTAGGCGGTTCTTAGAGACAGAGGCCAATTTRATGACAGGTTTTGACTAAAAATTAGAAAAATGTACTTGGTAAGACTTTGTTTTTGCAGTGAGAGTYGTTCTTTCTAGGTACGAAAATGAAGAAACACAACTTCAGATGAACTGCACATGAAAACAGAATACAAATGAATAGGTGATTAACAGGCTTCTGCAGAACTTGAAGAGGTGAAACAATCCCTGAATGAGATACGTTGGAGCTGGGAAATAAYKAAAACATGCAAGATAGCGGCCCTTGAGGGCCAGCAACAAACTCAACACTTCTGTTGTTTTGTGTGACTAACCCCGTCYTATAGCTTCAAGATATTGCACGTTGGCTGTATATAAAAGTCATTGTTGCTACAAACGGTCGGCCCTTAAAATAATAGCTGAAAGGAAATTGGTCATCGTAATGGATGCAGGTATACCACACTGGCTGTTAAAGTGGTGCTTTTTGTCTGGAACAAAGCAGCATGATGGAGCAGCATTAGCCTTTTTCAGTCCCTCTCAGTGAAATGAGACCCTGCAGCTACACTTTAGGCAAAGACTTCACTGCTGTGAGCGTAACGCAGCCAAACGTCACAATATACATAACACATTGTGAGATAWGCGGCATGTGTTCAAGAGGACATGTTGGTGTTGATGTGCAAGATTGTTGTGCAGTTAGCCCTGCTGTGTAGCTACTTTAACCTGTTTTACTGGATTTCTAAAAGGCTACCTGCTAATCCTCAGATGAATATTTTATACTGTGTTGTAAACACTTTAAAAACAGGAAAAGACAGTTTATATACAGCATCATTTGTGTAGAAATAAAAAATATTTGCTTTGCTCTTACGCTCTAATTATGTGAGGTAGTTACTGATGAGTAATGGCATTCATGAGACTTAGACATTTTCAAAAAKTCTTGAAACATTCACAAGCGTTTTCAGTTTTCTCGCACAAGTCTCAGGGAGGGCCTTGCTCTTGGGTCGCCTGAATTTCATAATGTTTAAGACAAATATTTTCAAAATAACCAATGTTTTTGTGGTTGTCTTGTACCCAACTCAAACCCTTCTTAATTTAGTTTCCTCAAGTCAAAGTGTGAGCAATGTAAGATAATGTAATGTGAAAACAAACGCTCACTGACAAAGAGAATTAATTGTGATCAAACTGAGACATACTGAGGCACCTGGTGAGTAAATTTTGATGCATTAATTTTCCCTTCATTCACAGAAATTTCCTAATGTGTTTGCAGTTCAATACCTATGCAAGCGTAAAGATTAGTGTTATTCTGATACAGGTACAGTTTGGATAACTTGCATGATACTAGCACTGATGCCTCATATCAAAAAGGTCCTGGGTTAAATCCCCTTGTTGGACCTGGGGTCTTTCAGTGTGGAGTTTGCATGCTCTCCTTGTGTTTGTGTGTTTTCTCCAGGTACTCCAGTTTCTTCCCACAGACCAAAAACATGATGTTGGCTTACGTTCAGGTTCAGACCTCCCTTGCAAAACTGATCTGTGATCTCAGTGGGATTTCTCTGGTTAAGTAAAGGTTATTAAATAAATAGAATAATGTTGAAGTTCTAACTTAATAAGTACTCTGTGATGGTGAGTAGCATAGGTACTTGTACTTGATTTGAGAAAAACTGGTATCGGTACACCCCTCTGAAGAACAAATTTAATGTGATTCCAAGTGGAAATTTRCAATTTCTTTTGCATCTTTTGTTGCTCTGGCAAGTCACAAATGATCACAGACCATTGAGGTACAGGCGGGAAACATTACAAGCTTCGCTTGGCAGACTGTATACTGTAATAAAATGAGATGAAACCTTAAATGTATTAAAAACTGAATATTGGCCAACCTTAATACATAAAGGTTATGCTATAAGTTGGGCTGGATTTTAACATTTGAAATAAATGCATTGGTTTTCACTAAAACAAACTAAAATGGACGACAGTAACTTTTTAAACACTCTTTTAATTAAAGCTATCCACATTTAAATCTACTGATAAACACCCTCTACCCTAGCTAACTAAGAAAAACTAGGATTTAAATAATTATTTTAGGAAATAAATGAACAAAATATACAGTTGTGGTCAAAAGTTTACATACACTTGTAAAAAAACATAATGTTATGGCTGTCTTGAGTTTTCAATAAGTTCTACAACTCTTATTTTTCT
>NW_013952597.1:586539-588730 GCF_001266775.1 Austrofundulus limnaeus
AGAAAAATAAGAGTTGTAGAACTTATTGAAAACTCAAGACAGCCATAACATTATGTTTTTTTACAAGTGTATGTAAACTTTTGACCACAACTGTACCAACATGTTGAGCTACATCACTGTGGTGCTCTGTTAGGAATCTGACAACCTGTGTTAACTTAAAACAGGAAGAGATTCTATGTTTTGTCCTAAGTTAGACTGTTTTAATTCCCAAATTAGGAAACTAAAAGACCTCCCTAATCCAGTTTGTATGTGAAGGTGGAGCTGCAGACTTTCAGTGAAGTAACCCTGAACATGGCAGATTAGGATTGTTGCAATGTGCAATCAAGAGAGCGAAACCAAGTGAAACCGTGATGTTAAAGCTTGATCTTGGATTGAGGAGTGTCACAGCTGTGAAGGGCACTGCCCATCAAACCAGCCATTTTTTTATTTTATTTTTTTTATTTTGGCTGTTAGGTTGTTTGTCAAATATGTGCACCAGCTTGTATCAGCGGCAATCGGGCAGACTTGATGCGAACGGATCTGCGAGAGCATCTGCTGGCGCGGCGGGCAGCGATATGTGATAAACGCTGATTTCACCCTCCACTGGATCGAGTTGGCGATGATGGCCACCTCTCCCCGTGCTCGTCCGTCCTATTAAACCCTCATTATTCATTTACCTCCAGCCGCAGCCGACTGACACGCGTGGAATGAGAGCACACAAACACGCTCCAGCAAAAAGTGAATTGCTCTCATATTTCTGTTTAATCTGAAGCGGTCAAGGACACACACCGCTATCTCATACTGGCAGGATTCTGACAGTTTCTTTCACTTGGAACCAGATTCTAAGGTTTTTGTAATATACACGCATGTGCTCAGACACACACGGTTCGCCCGTGTAGTGCTGAGGCGCACTGGCAAGGAGCTTAATTCTATCAGCCTGTGAGCCGGACAGCCGTAATTACATTTGTGACACAAATCCTGTCTCTCAAATTGAGCGTTTTATTCCTGAGCGCTCCCGCCTCTCTATTTATAACCCCTTATTCGCCATAAATCCCACTTCCTCTCAGAAAGTCAATTTGGGACTTAAAAGGCAGCGACGCTTGGCTTAGTTTTCCTCCCCCTTTGACTCAATCGCCGCTTCAGTTTCACTTTTACCCCCTTTTTTAAAATGGCTTTACTTCAAAGATTTGCAGGCACAGAAAAGAAGTGAAGTGCCCTGATGCGATGTTGTTCCTATAGAAGAGTTTCTGAAGAAACTGCTGAGGCTTTAGCTGCTTCTTAACCCTTCTTACTCACCTGTCCTTCAATTTCTCCWAGAGCATGAATGTCAGAAGCTTTCTTCTTCTCTTCTTTGTGACATTTACTTAACTTTTCTTCTTTATCGCCCCTTTTCCTGTTGGCTCTATCTTTTCCTGGCTTTCCATCCCCACTGCTCTCCAACCATATGCTGAATGGCCTTCACTGGATCTTCCATCACGTCTTCCTCTCTCCAGTTGGAGGCCAAACTTGAGAACAGTTTGATGTTTCATTTTATCCACCCTCTGTTGTGTTTTCTTCACCATATTGCCTCTCTACATCATCCATCACTTCTTTTTTCTCATCTCCATGTACATCCTGTAGGACTSTAATGTTAAGGATACGTCATTGCAGTATAGGTTTTTAAAATCCTTCAAATGACTTTGTATTTAGCTTTAAAGCCAATTGCRTATTCGTTTAAAGCCACCTTGAACAGTTCTATATATTTATGGACTTTGAAAGGTGTTTTGTTGTTGTCAGGGTTTCCCCTAGGATTTTTTTTTAACCGTGGTGGTGTGATGACCTCTCATGAGCGGGGTGGAGTTGGGGGGTAAAATGTAATTTAGTAAGTATATTGTTATGTATACAAAGTTTACTATATACAAATGTTCTCAGTCAGCAGGTTGACAGTTTTAGGAGCTGCCTGAGGAGAACTTTCTCGTTCTCCTCCTCATCCTCTTTGAAATAGAGATGAAAAACCAACATCCATCCATAAGCTTTCTGCTTACAGGTCAAACATTTTTATTTAAATAGGAGTACACTGTGTTTTTATTAAAAGTTACAGTTTAATGTTCTTAGGACTGAAGACTTTCTGAGGAAAGAGGTTTTTAAACATCTTTTCTATCATTTTAGTGTTTTCAACTGAGGGGCTTTGATATGTTTATTTGGAAAAAAATTATTGCGGAGGAAGTTCTCT
>NW_013952597.1:589277-598017 GCF_001266775.1 Austrofundulus limnaeus
GCAAGCTGCTTTTAGGAATATAATATATATATAAAATACGACGTAATCCTCCGTGGAAATAGTCCAGGAAACGCTGAGGGCTTTCCTGGGACATGTTCACCTGAGCCGAGCTGACCCTCCATCACAGACAGAGGAAAAAGGCAACGCTGTCAGTCAGATGGCACAAACCTCCCTGCCCGGTTCTGATTGGGTAAAACTTTGACTTTTTTTCTCTTTATTGGGTGAAAGAACCATCAGTTTAATCCCTAGACAGCTTTAACAAGTTTCTTTCTCTCCTGTTCAGTTTTACAATGACGAACACATGCGGAGGAAAACTTTAATCCAGGTTTTTTTTTCTTTGTTGTCCACCAGACAACCAGGAGACAGGATCTGGTTGTCCCAAACAAAAATAGGTTGTCTCGGACAAACTAAACAATGATTGCGTCAACCCCTGTTTTACGTTTATTTAAAAAAAACTTCATTCCGAAGATGTGGCAGCTTTTGTTTAGCCGTGGCGGTGCGCCACGATCATTTACATGTAGGGGAAACCCTGGTTGTTGTTGTTGTTGTTGTTTACTTGGTTGCCTATTTCTGTCCATTCTTTGGATGGGAACATGACAGAACTTTATGTGGGTAAAGTAGGCAAGTGGAGGGGGAGCAATAGCCACACCTAAAAAAAATTGGAGGCCTTTCTTAAGGCTCTGTCACACAAGACAACTTATTCCAACTTATGAACATTTTAAAAACATCTACATTGGAGATGGAATTGAAAAAATCAACAGGAAGCTTCTTTTCAGCATGTACATAATGTAATTCTAACAAATTGATCAAATATATAATATTTATTAGCAATTTAAACATAAAAATTGTTTCATGAGCTGTCTAGTGTGACGGGGCCTTTAGCCAGAATGTTTTTTCATGGGTCCCAAATGTTTGCTTGGTGTGCATTTTTTGCGGTAGTTTGTTAAACGTCATTAACAGAAAAACAATTATTGTTTTTGAGCAGTTATTGTTTCAAACTAATACTTTATTTTGAAGTAAAAATGAAACTTAAAGTCTAGTCCTCTGATTTAAAAATATTGGTCTTAAAAACAAATCATGGGGGCTTTAGAAAGCTGGAGGGAATATAAGAGAAAAAAATGCAAAATTTAAACTGAATCAATGTTTTAAGTCATTACCATAAAATATAATCTGTTTTTCAATCATTATTTAAAATATATATTTTATAATAATATATTGAAATGTTATTTAGAAGATCTTGAGTTTTTTTTTTTGAAAAGTTGTTTTTTTCAGTGGGAATAGTGTTAAAGAGATACAATTCTTATGCTACACAAATGTAATAATGAATAAAAAAATATTCTAAAAGTTTGGCTGCRTTACATATTTTGAAGCATTGTTTGTGGGTTTGGATGGGGAGGGGGCCCAGCCAGAAGCTATTGCTGGTTGGAGGGCCATGGCATGGAAGAATTTGGAAAGCCCTGGTCTATGATTCATGCTTCACACATACTCAACAGTTCAGAATGTGTCTTTGTGCATTACTTGTTCTTGAAGGAACWCTGCTGTCATTAGTTCAGTACTTTTCTGCTTTAATTATATATTTTTTGGTTGCAGGTGATGTCCTTGAATCTGTACATTGTTATTTAATCAAATGTGCAAACTTAACAAGCAAAAATGCAATGCATGCTTTTGGAAAAATATWAGAACTTTTATGTCCAGAGTATCTCAAATTAATAAAAAGTCAGAAGAAAAGACATCAAGATGATTTTTTTTTCTACATTAAAATGATTCTTCTGTAGATATAAAGTTGTGGCATGATAAAAATTTAAAACCAGAACATTGGAGCTTGATTAAATTCAGAGCCTTTTAAAAGACGAGTGTAACCTGAACATGTTTCAGCCACTTACCAGAGATTAATTACACTCTGAGTTAATGCAGCCAGTCGAAGCAGTGAACATGGCTACACACAAATAGTATGAATTATTAAAGTAAGAGCCTCCTCTGCTCCTCTGGAATATAATCTTCCAACTATTTTAGTTCTTAAAAAAATTAAATTAAATTGTAAAGCGCATTAGTGTTTAGAGTTTAATGCAGATGCACTTTAATTRAATAAGGAAGTATAACGCTAGGAGATGTGTACAAATTTTATGTTTTCTAAGCATTTGGCTGGATTTTGCTAAAAGCTTATGATCTCAATAAGATTATTCCATCTCATTTTAGCTGYGGCTGCATATCTAATTAGGAGCAAACCTCAGCCAGGCTTCCTTTTCCATCTCATTTCAGTTCACCTCAGTTATGTAAGTGGGAAATGAGTAAAAGCAAGAAAATTATGGAACTTGAAGAACACTAGAGGAATTCTAATGTCCTTTAGGTGCTTTAAAATATCAGCTTGTATCTGAATTTTTCCATCCACCCTTTAAGATCTCCTTAAATGCTGAAGTTTTAAGTTTCCATTAGGGGATGGCTTAAATTTGTTTTCTGCTTCCGTTTGGAACATTTGTTCACAAGTTCATACCCTCCCCTGTTTCTTGTTGCTTCAAAGATTTCTCGTCCAGAGGAGCATTGGGTCCAACCCTTGGGCTCATGAAATCCAGCTCCTTGGAGAGCCTCCAGACCGCCATGTCTGAGGCCAACCACGATCGCAGCCAAGCTCAGGTGCCCATCCATCGTCCACGTCTGCATATGGTCCGAGGGCGAGGATACAACCAGAGTTTCCGCATCGCCATCGACAAATCCTACGAGGGACCTTCAGAGGATGGTAAGCTTTTTGGTTTTTTTTTAAGTTCTTTAAGTTGCTGTGAACTTCACTAACCCAACAAGAAACTGATGAAACAGATCACTTCCCTGGAGGAAATGTGCCTTTTTTAATGCTGCAGCTATAATAATATGGAWTTTTTTTCCTTCTTCTGGGCATTATATCCATTTTAAATTAGAGACTGCAATGCTGATGTTTAACCCTGAGGCTTTATAACAAACTGGCACTCAGAAAGAGCCAGAGGCCTGCCAAGAGAGGAGACGGTGCTCAGCCTAAGTACTTTAATGAAATGCTACATGATTTTATCCACCCAGCAATTTAGAAAGAACAACTTTATATCTTAGAGCAGCAATTTTTTAATGCTTCACCTCACGACCACTCGTACATGTGGACCTACTGTAGTTTGGTGCAATTTCCACGTGAAATGATAGACATTTTATTTAAAAATGAGGATTATTTTATGTGCGGTTTCAAGTTAACATGGAATTATAGAYTTCCCAAAATGCACACCTTAATTCTTTCAATCAAATTTGACATGACACAAAGTTCAGTTTTAGTGTTTATAACAAGACTGTTTATACAAAATGAGCCAATAGACTCAGGACACCCATTTATTGTAGAAGCAGAAGGGAAAATGACATATCTGAATAACCCAGCGTATAAGGGGTGAGCGGACATATCTTTTAGACTATGTCCACAACATGGCCACCATCTTGAAAGCTGCCATTTTGGATCAGGGACAAGTTTTTAAAATGGGAAGGTGATCAGGAAGTAAAGAACACCAGAATTGCCGTAGTCAAATTACCAATATCTGTTGTGTTTCAAAAGCTAACAACACAGAAAATTGCAACAACTGGGCACTTTGTCACAGCAGTTTGATGTGTTAAATGTGCTGCCCCTGGTGCTGAACACACTTTGGAACCACAAGAGATCTTGCACATCATCTGCTTGTGACAATCCATTTCTGAGACAATTCTAGCCTTCTTTGAGATGTTACATGATCACTTTCCCATTGGGAAAAAAATTGTCTTTGATCCAATATGGTGGCGTTCAAGATGGCAGCCGTGTTCTGGATATACCCGACTCGGATATTAAATTTTCCCTTTCATTTCTGAAATCACAGGGTGTCCGGAGTCTTTTGACTCATCCTGTAGATCTATTGTTTTTAGCACGCCTCACTGTCTGTCTATGACCTGTATACCCCCACCCCAGATGACGATGGGTCTGACTACAGCTCAGGCAACGAAACACCAGCCAGCAGCTCCTCTCGCCAGGATCTGGATGAAGAGAAGCAGGTAACAAAGAAAAGCAAAGGGAAGAAGAAGAAGGATAAGAAGACGACGAAGAGCAAGAAAAAAGCTGAGGATTCTGGGGACGACCTGGACAAAAAAACCAAAAAGAAAGGATTTGGTCTGTTAAGGTAGGGGCTCTTTAAAAAAACCCAAGAAAAACAGCAATTATTTAAGTGTTTGTTGTACAGCTAAAATGTTTTTTTTTACATTTCTGTGAAGCAGTTTGAGAATAATTTAGTTGGTATAAAATGAGATAAAACCTAGAATTGATCCATCTTGTATAATGTAGAAACTGCAGAAAAAGAACAACCTGCCCTACTTTCCCCTTGGTTAACTTTCAACAAATCACCCCACTGAGCACAGCAAGATTATGGGATTCAGGATGATTGGATATGAACACAACCTTCTCAGTAATGGAGAGTATCCATTATTTCTCCATCTAAAGTCCCACAGACACAGTASCAACCCCAAAATGCTTGTCACCCCTTTATCAACCTGTCCCCGTTGTGATTTGTGGCGGTCCAATCCTCCAGCAGCAATCCTTATCTATTGGCAGTGACATGGCGTGGTCAGTGTATCACCACACTTCCAACACTTGGGATTCAATTAGGCTGTGACGAGAGATAGCGCTGGCCGAGCGTCGGACTACAGATGGCTGATAAGAATCCAATCGGCCACAGTGTCAAGGGCAGTAATGGAAGAGATGTTCGCACGGTGAGGCAAGGAGTGAGGAGCAGGGCGGGGACGGCAAGGGTGACACGAAGGACACAAGGGCCAAACCAGTTTGAAGACACCCAGATTTACCTGATTTATTTCACCTCCTTGTAGCATCAGAAACTGTTTTATTCATAGACTTTATGAATTTAAAGATTAACTGATTAGAATCGATGCACAGACTAGTGAACTTGTGCTGCAGCTGTGAGGAGATTCAGAAGTGTGTTGCGTTAATTTTGTCTTTGCTTTGGTAAAGTTTAAAACATTTTTTTGGTCAGACATCTGTCCAAAAGAAAAACAGATAAATTAAAATCGTAGTTATGTATGTGCATAAAGAAAAGGCCTCACTGTACTGCTTGGTTTTGAGCCCCAATCAGCTTATGGAGAGTCATCATTTCCGCATTAGTGACACCTACTGTTAAGGAGAACTGCAGCAACTGTGGATCAACTCAAGAGCCACCTGAATGAGGAATTTGTGTTGATTACACTGAAAGTGGTTGATCAGTGTGCAGATATTTATGCTTTTTTCTGATTTGCCACAAGGTGTTCTGACATCCCGTTCTTGTATGAGCTGTGTCCAAACTCTTGACACAAAGTTGAGCTCATTGTTGGTGCAGGCTGTCTCTTGTCTCTGATCCTGTTTGTGGGGTTCATGGACAAGGATCTTAAGGTGCAGTCATGGAGAGAAGGCTGTCTGGTTTAGGTTGTATTTGTTGGCATCTTCAGGTCTTGACCTTCAGTGTGCACTGGGAGGGTCTCCAGTGAAGCGTCGTGGATGTGAGTCAGCTCCTCTTAAGTCTGAGGCCATGGTTCTCAACTGGAAATCGATTTAATGTCCCTTCTGGGTCACAGGGGAGTCTTTGCCCCAGGTAGAGAAGTTCAGGTATCAGGGTCTCTTGTTGAGGAGTGACAGTAGGAAGGAATGGGAGATGAATTAACAGATTGGTGACTCATCCTCAGTAATGAGGTCATTGCTTTGGATGGTTGTGGTGAAGAAAGAGTTTAGATCTCTTAATTTACAGTTGCGTCTATATTCTGACCCTCACCTGTGGTCATGAGGTATGAATCATGATGTTCTTTTTTTGTTTGTTTTTGCAGTGAAATAATGTGCACGACCAACAATACAGTTTTGCAAGCTGTGCACACACAAACAGGCCATAATTTTCAAAATTGGTCCTGCAAAAAYAGGCTGCATAAAAGGCTCCTGCTGGAATACTAAAAACAACTTTGTCTGGAAATTTTTTTGTAATGCTCCGAAGCATCAGACTCTGCCTTGTTGTTTTMTTTATGGTGAGCTGGGTTTTATAAGAATTTATTTGATTCGTGCTGCATTTTTTTTCTAAAATTTATTAAAGTATAATTTAATTGTGTGGGATTGTTCCTTGACTTGGTCCAAATGTAACAAATTGCACTGTGTTAAATCTGAACTCAAATTCAGTTGTACTGCATCCAGATGATGGTTTGCTTTGGCAAAAGTGTTATTTTTTCTGGATGCCCCTCCAAACACCATTTACCCGGGTTGGGACAGGCACAAGAGACACACTGGCTTTTTCTTCCAATTGGCTGATTTAGATGCACAACCTAATCATGCATTAAATTTCATCTTTATAGTGCAACAACGAGATTAGTTTTTCTTATTTGTACTGCTTTCATTAATTTATTTGAATCTTTGGTAAAGTTAAAATCATTCACTCTACACCTGCCTCAGTTTGTGGTTGTTATGTTCATCAAGACAGTTTTGTCTTCATGATGATGTTGCATAAAATCCTTTGGGGTTCCAGTCAAAAGGGATTTGAAATTAATTGGTGTTTGAATTAAGGCAGGACAAAAACAGTAGTTTTTGTGTTTTCTGTACATTCTGGTGTATTTTATCAATGGAAGTGCAGCAAACAAACACACACACAGTCTGTTCAGTTCGTTACCAGAAACACTAAAAGCCAGCTTCTCTGTCCGGGCTACAATGGGCTGATTGCAGTAAAAGCTTCCATATTGCTGCTCCACACACTCCCCTCTCCCCGCCTGGCCTTTATCTCACCAAGCTGATTAGAATTGAACTAGAAATATGACTTAATTAGCCAGAGTATTGCTCTGTTCAATCTGATTGCCRCTCTCAAATGGTATTTTACTCCAATAGCAGCATTAGGAAAAGGGCAAATTATAAACATATGACCTAAATTTACCATAGCAGGGAAAGTGTGGGCAACAACAGCTTGCACGGCAAAATGTTGGACGCAGTCCTTTATTTTTTTTAGTGCCTGTCAATATTTAGTTTAGCTGCTGCGCTGTTTGAAGAGCAACTTGTTTGGCTGCAGATGAGTGTTGGTTGTAAGATGACCTCTGGAAATCACATATTTGTTGTAGAAGTGTTGTTTTTTTTCACCCACTAGACTACAGTTTTGACCTTGATTCACATAGTTTTAACATAATCAGTAGTAAAACACAAGTAAAGTAATAGAGAACAACAAAATTGACTTGTTAGGGGTAAATTCTGAGGAGGATTTCATCTTGGCTTTTGTTCCTAAAGCAACTTGGAAACAACACTGGCGACAGTAAAGAACTGTCATGGAACTTTGTATTATGGTTAAAGCTGTGTTTAAAAAAAACAATGTAATCCAGTCTTTGATTAACAACTTACTGTGTTGTGTGTATGCTTGAAAGTTGTCTGCTTAAGTGGCAAATCTCAGTCTCTTTTTGTTTTTGCCGCTTCCTCTTCCTCATCTCCTTCCTCTCAAAGTCCCATTTGCATCTTGCCTCCCTGATTGCTAAATAAACCAAGACAAATGGCAGTGCCCTTCACACCTAGTGACCGACTGCTTGTCTTGTCTGTATGCAGCAGGCAGTGTTGAAGTCTTTGCCTAGAAGCATTGCACTGAGGGAGGAGGCTGTGCCACTGATAAACCACAGAAAGACTAAAACTCTGACCGGGTCGTCATCGTCCTCTTCTTTCGACTGTTCCCTCGTAAGAGGTCCATCTCACTCTGTCCCCACTCCATGTGCTTTCTAACTGCATCCATACAGCTCCTCTTTGTTTGTTTGTTTGTTTGTTTATCAGATTTTTGTCCAACATTTCTCACCACCTGCTGGGAAGTGAAAGTGGTTGATGATGTTTTTGCCCGTTTTTTTGAGTAACTGGTTTTCTTTACCTTTATGGGACATTTTTGGCAAACATCTACCTCAGAGGTGCCCAAAGTGGGGCCCGCGGGCCAAAATTGGCCCGCCGAGCCACTTGATTTGGCCCACCAGCAGTTGTCCTGGTTACTAGGTTGTAATTATGTTAAGATTAAATATAAAATACAAGCCACTACAAGAAGCATTTAGATTAGATTTGAGCCAATAAATAGATTTACACACCTTATGAGACCACATATACTCCCATGAGCCTTTGCTGCCTGAGCATATGTTGAATTTTCTCCATGTCCATTGGCTGAAAAAAAAAATTAAAAGAATGTGGGCAACCACACTGGCCGCTAGCTTAATCAGAAAAAATAAAACAACTTTACTTAAGTATTTGCATTTTTTAAATTCATATATTTTATATTCCCTCATATTGATTTTAATTTTGGCCCTCTTAGGGAAAATGTTTGGGCACCCCTGATCTACCTTATCAAGACCAGCAGTTCTTTTGGGGACCAAAGAGCAGTTCTTATGTAGTGGAACACCATTTATGCATCGGATGGAGAAATCCAACTAGGAAGCGGGACAACATTAGGGGTTAGGTTTAGGAATAAGGTGTGATTCGACGGCGGGTCAGGGTTAGTTCTGTACTGTGGTGGTCAGGTTTAGGGTAAGGATCTGGGGTCTCATTTATAAAGGATTGCGTGGAAACCATACTAAAAGTGAACGTACGGCCAAAAGGCGGAAATGGCGTACGCCAAAAAAAATTCAGATTTATAAAACCGTACGTACGCACGTTTCTGCGCATCTTTCCTTTATAAATCACAGCCGCATCTCAGAGTTTGCGCACGAGGTCCCTCCTCGGGTTCTACCCTCTACACGCCCACAC
>NW_013952597.1:598533-603103 GCF_001266775.1 Austrofundulus limnaeus
GGCGTAAAAAGTGGCGTACGCAAGTTTCTGGGCTCAAATTGTGCGTACGCCAGTTTTATAAATCCGACCCCAGGCTACGGTCCTGATAAGGATAAAAATACCAACTTGTGTGTTTTCATGCGTCTGTGTTACTAATGAAGCTTGTGCTTCTACAGTCATGAAAGTTTGGGCACCCTTGTTAATTTTCCTGATTTACCTTTATAAATCATTGATTGTTTAGATTTAAAAAATCAGTAAAATACATCATATAGGGGACAAACACAGTGATATTTGAGAAGTGAAATGAAGTTTATGTGATTTACAGAAAGTTTGCAATAATTGGTTAAACAAAATTAGGCGAGTGCATAAATTTAGGCACCATAAAAAAACCTTAACTCAATATTTAGTAGATCCTCCTTTCACAGAATAACAGCCTCTAAACACTTCCTATAGCTTCTAATGAGAGTCTGGATTGTGACTGAAGGTATTTTAGACCATTCTTAATTACAAAACATCTGTAGTGCATTCAGGTTTGATGGTTTCTGAGAATGGACAGCTGTCTTTAAGTGACACCACAGATTTTCAATAATATTCAGGTCTGGGGACTGAGATGATCATTCCAGAACGTTGTACTTGTTCCTCTGCATGAAGGCCTCAGTAGATTTTGAGCAGTGTTTAGGGTGGTTGTCTTGTTGGAAGATGCAGCCTCAGTGCAGCTTCAGCTTTGTCACTGACTGATACCTGGACATTGGTCTCCAGAATCTGCTGATATTGATTGGAATCCATACGTCCCTCAACTTTAACAASATTCCCAGTCCCTGTACTGGYCACACAGCCCCACAGCATAATGGAACCACCACCACATTTTACTGTAGGTAGCAGGTGTTTTTCTTGGAGTGCTGTGTTCTTTTTCCTCCATGCATAACGGCCCTTGTTCTGTCAAAATAACTCTATTTTAGTTTCATCAGTCCACAGCACCTTATTCCAAAATGAAGCTGGCTTGTCCAAATGTGCTTTAGCATACCTCAAGCAGCTCTGTTTGTGATGTGGGAGGAGAAAAGGCTTCCTCTGCATCACTCTCCCATACAGCATCTCCTTGTGTAAAGTGTGCTGAATAGTTGAACGACGCACAGTGACTCCATCAGCAGCAAGATGATGTTGTAGGTCTTTGGTGCTGGTCTGTGGGTTGACTCTGACTGTTCTCAACATCCTTCACTTCTGTTTATTGGAGATTTGTCTTTGTCTGCCACTTGGAGCCTTGACTTGAACTGTGCTTGTGGTCCTCCATTTTCTCACAATGTTTCTCACAGTGGAGACTGAAAGCTGAAATCTCTGAGATAGCTTTCTKTATCCTTCCCCTAAACCATGACGGTGAACAATCTTTGTTTTCAGCTCATTTGAAASTTGTTTTGAGACTCCCATGCTGCAATTCTTTAGAGAAGATGCAAAGAGGAGACAAACCTACAATTGCCTCCCTTAAATACCCTTTCTCATAATTGGAGTCACCTGTATATGAAGGTCAAGGGTCACTGAACTTACCAAACCCCATTTGAGTTCCAATAATTAGTTCTAAAGGTTTTGAAATCAATAAAATGAAAGCAGTGCCCAAATTTATGCACCTGCTCAATTTTGTTCAACCAATTATTGCACACTTTCTGTAAATCATATAAACTTCATTTCACTTCTCAAATATCACTGTGTTTGTCTCCCATATGATATATTTAACTGATATTTTTACTCCAAACCATCAATGATTTATAAAGGTAAATCGGGAAAATTAACAAGGGTGCCCAAACGTTTTTATACGACTGTATAACTGATTAACTTTTGTAGCCAACAGGATTCAAGATGGCTGCCACAGCTAACTCAAAAACTGCTAACACTCCTTCAGTTTTAATGACCTAAAAGTTGATGTTCTCTGAGTATGACATCACACAATGTCAAAAGAGATTGTGTGTAGCACTATTTTCCAGGTTTAACCAAAGCAGCTACATCTCAGTCTTTTTCAGCATCTTAGTCTGAAACTCTTTAAGGTATAAAACCAGAAGCTAAAGTTTATTTTTCTTCATATGACTTGGTGACATTTTTAGCAGCTTTGGCAAATTAATCATGACATTAATTCTGCTGTGGGCAGATTATGTTTGATCACAAACTGTTTTGGTTTTGTGGAGAATTTGTTTCCTTTTCTTCATTAAGAGGTGGCTTTTGAAGGAAATATCTGGTGACAAGCATTCAATGATTTTTGCCATCCAAATGTTCCTCAGACTGAATCTACGCTTTTGACTCTGGAGTGTCACCAATCACTTGGCTTGTCACTGCTGAACCTCCCCAGTAGTGCTTGCCGGGCCCTGACACATCCTGTCACTCATCCTCTCCACTCGAGGATCGATGTAGAGCTGTCGCGTATCCCGCCATGACAGCGCGCCACCACCCTTAACCAGTTTACGGGACATGAAAGCTGACGTTCTGATCTGCTGTTTACAAATCCAACATACAGCGTCATATATCCCACACACACACACACACACACACACACACACACACACACACACACACACACACACACACACACACACCCGCACACACACGCNCACACACACACACACACACACACACACACACACACACACACACACACACACACACACACACACACACACACCAGCTTGCTCTGTGTGTGCTGTGCTCGAGAAATCCGACAGGGAAGCAAGCCAATTAGCGCCATCCGTTCCGCTTTTATCCTATCGCAAATTTGCAGAATGCGCAGGGTTGAAAGGTTGTCACTGGTGGGCCGTGCTCTGCAGAGCCAAAGTCTCAATGTCAAACCGGAAGACATAACCAAGCTCGATGATTCCTGATGAATTACTGCTGGTATTGTGTGCTCGTCCTCGCTCTCTGCTTTCCTGTTTTAGCCTCTTTAGCATCCTGTCKGTCGTAGCCTCGATTATGTCCTTTTGAGTATGTGTTATACGGGCCGTGGTTGTCACCTGTGTTGGTAGGGATTGTAAAAATCTCTCAGGCATGTTTGCATGGGCGTCTTAGCAGTGAYTTTAAGCTCTAATGGGGGTAAAAACCAAATGGGTGATACCTAATCCTGCTGGTGTTTAATACTCTGCAGGTAGATTTTTTTTGATGTGAGACTTCATTCAGAATTTAAGAGTCTTAGTTGAGCTGATGTAGAGTCATCAACTAGTTCGTTTGTTTCTTTTTTGTAAAATATGCATAAGGTCATAGATTTTGCCCACGGGACCGATCTATCATTTGTGCATCATCACATCTCTGTATCCTAACTAATGCATGTGAAACCACAAGGCACTTTTCTTTGCAGCAGTTGATGAAAGACACAACCATGACTTAATCACTTCTGCTTTAAATAYTTTAAGGACTGGTGGAAAACTCTTAAGGATATTCTTCCTGCTGGAGAGAATGTTGATGATACTTTTATCATTTATCAATATGTTGTTACTTGAACCCGTTCAATGTGGGTTTATTAATGACTGATTCCTGGACAGAGGTGCAGTGGAAAGCCAGTATATAAGCCGGTTTCTCTCACTCTATTTGTTTAGTATTTTCTTGGTTTAACAAACCATTCCAGATATTTAAAGTGTAACTTACCCCCCTGTGAAAGGATAACTCTGCCCCCAATGCAAATTTGAAAAATGCACAAAGTGGAGACTCTGAGGGGAGGGGAGGGGGGGGGCGTAGGCACAGAGACTGGCTAAAGGTGTGCAGCAGCATGAATACAACCATAAGAGTCAGATTATTTTAAATCCTAAAATCCCCCAAAAACATACTTTGATCTGTGAGACATAAAAGGGACAAGACTCATTCTGTGACTCCTGCTGCTCTCAGCAGATTGAGGGACAGCAACATGTCAGAGCAGCGTAGTTCATTTCCACGCCTCTTTTATGCCGCTCTGATYAATGCACTCTAAAAGTGTGTTTGACCAAGGTAAGGGAGTGTCTCCTTCAGTGACTTCTGAACTGCCAGAGGCAGTATAAATAAAGATTGGACTGTTAGGCCATTTAGTGAAACTGTCCACTGAAAGAGCCTTTTTGTTTGTTTCAGCCATTGTTTGGTATTTTAACTTTATGTTTAGGGTCATTATCTTGTTGGAGGACCCCTGACCTGCGACTGAGATTGGAATTCCTAACTCTGAGGCAGTACATTTCACTCCACAGATTCAAAGTTCCTCATGGCAGATATCACAAAACTGTAAGGTAGGGCTGTGTATTGGGAAGAATTTGGCGATACGATACATATCATGACAGAGGGGTCACGATACGATATATCCCAAAACATCCCGATATATTTCGATACTGTAAACAAGGCGATATATTGCAATATTTTTGKTCCAAAAATTCTATTAAATTAAAAACCTCTTACTGAGAAAAAAACCCGAAAAACCTAAATTCATTGTCTCAGAAAATTCTAATATTACATAGACATACTTTTGATACATTTAGCTGTGTTCTGCTTTGTATGTGTTTTATTTTATTTGTTTCATATTTCATCCATGTTTTCAGATAGAGTTTTATTGGATTTATTAAACTTCTTAAGGTGTTTCAAATAAAGTCTTGAGGTACGTGAC
>NW_013952597.1:603287-616630 GCF_001266775.1 Austrofundulus limnaeus
GATTTGTATAACTGTGGGTCGAACAGCAGGGGGTCCCGAAGAAAACTAGTTAAGAAATTGAGAAGCTAAACGAGTTAAACCATTTTTGAAGCAAGCACAGCAGGATAAAGTACATGGACTTTGATGCGATCATTAGCTATGTTTACATGCACAAAAGTTTTTAATCGGATTGAAATGTATTCAGATTAAATAATCCGAATGTACTGTTTATATGGACACAATCCGATCATGAAAAGTGTTTACATGCACCRGAGTTTTATTTAGAATAAAAGTCCGGACATGGGCAGTGTTGTAAACTTTCAGCTCTACTTCCGTGTTACAAACGTAAACAACGCTCCTCTGTGCGCTCAGGACGGACCCGTGTCAGCTTTTAATAACGATAGAGATGCCGTTACTCCTCGGTTGAGCTGCAGCCTGCAGATGAAGCAATACGTGCTTTTTATTTTTATTTTTTGCGAAGCAACGTCTGCTGTTTTGCCTCCTTTTTCATCTGTTAAGAGAGCGAGGAGGAAAAGTTCTGTGCGGTGTGCAGCGCAGCTGGAGTTCTGCTATCCCACCGGGTGAATGAAAGTCAGCAGACATGCCCACAGGYCAGTTTTCTACAATCAGAATAAGATGATCCGATTAAGTGTTTACATGAACGTCATTCCGATTATCAATCGGCATAACCCACCCTTTTCATTCAGATTAAAAATTCATTCGGATCGAGCTCAATCGGATCAGAATAAACGGAATGGGCTGTTCACATGACGCATTTTTATTCCGAACGGCTGTTTAATCCGATTACTTTTGTCCATGTAAACGTAGCTATTGAGAGCAACAGAGTTTTATGTCACAGGGGAGTGCCGAGCTCGCTCGAGGTGATAGACGCATGCGCTATATAAATGCGTAACGTGAAACCTGACTACAGTTGGAAAAAAAGAGCGCACAAGACACTTAATTTGGCTTAAAATACAGACATTCTGAAAAATAACTAACTGTTTGTAACCTTACCTCAGCTTAGAAGGCAGAGGGTGTCGGTCTTTTCTGCTCAGATTCAGCTATCGGAGCATGAAGCTAATGTTTACTCACAATGCTAATGCTCTCTTACTCTCTGGCGCTCAAGAGGTAGAGTAGCCAAATGGCTGGCTCACTGCTGCCAACTAGTGGTCAGAGGCTGAACTAAAACATAAAAATTAATGGCTGGCAGGAAAGTTGACATTTTAAACCTTAATAAAAATCGATACAGGGCYTTAGAATATCGATACAGTATCAGGAAATGAAATCGCGATATTTCAGTGTATCGATATTTTCTTACACCCCTACTGTAAGGGTACCGACTCGCTTCAAAGGACTGTAGATATGACTGTATTCTTTTCCTGCTTTATCGGTGAGGTCTGTACAGGCATGATCGATAGCTGAAAAAAGGCAACTATCGTTTGACTAACGGGTTGGCTGATTAACTGGCCCGCTTCTCGTCAATCCAGCTTCTAAATCTTCCATTCAGCTGTGCCGTAATCTTGAAATACTGCTAACGGCAAACAGTAAATTACTCTTCATAGAGGAATAAAATGACAAGTATTTCCTTTTTTTTTCATAATTCATGTTTGTGCAGCTTTCTCCCAGCAAAGACTAAGTATGAGGAGCTGCCAAGTATTTTTATACCATCGGTGAAAATGAGCTTTTTGCACAGCAGAAGCTGCTTCCTGTACTCGCTATTGAGGCACAATTTTTAATTTACAACTTTGCCATGGTGGCAAACAGACACGGGCGCTATCACTGTCAGCAGCCGCTGGAAAACAAATTAACTTTTTTTTATCCTCCACTCCGTTTCTCTTCCCCTCCATTCAACGCGATGGGCAGCTTTTCCTGAAAATGATGTGCAGGTTTATTGGGGCTGATGTGAGCTGTCAGTCAAATATCAGAGGGACAGGGGGARTTGACGGTGAAGATGATGAGGAAATCCTCATGCATATATATCAGCTGATAAAGGGGCAGTCACAACAAGCCTCCTTCGTTCCATCCCAACCCTYCCCTCGCTGCCTCCTCCTGTCACTTGAGCCTCGTCTACACCCTTGAAATTCCTTTTTCTTTTCTCGTGTGAAAAGCTTTTATGTTTTCTTGTCTTTCATGGCCTTTACACCTGTCTCCAACCGTACGGTTCTACTCAAAGGTGCTCTCAGATTTACAGCTTGACAGGAAAGTGAAGGAAGGAGGCAGGGACAGTGTATTGTGACCATGAAGTAGAAGAAAAATTGATTACTTTGTCTATAGCCTTTTATGTGTTTACCTTCTTTTTCATGAAGTTTGGAGTCTTCACTTATTTTGTGAAGCAAAACCCTGAATTAGACGCACAGCAAGAAGCATATTTCCAGAGAGGTAATAATCACTGGGTATTTGTCTTTGTTTTAAATGCTAAATAAAGTTGCAGAAATTTATATTTCGACTGCTAACAGCAGTGACTCATCCAGCTGGGAAACCCGATACCCTCATTTGTACCGTGAATTATTTGCCCGAGCTGTAATTATCAAAGGAGACGGCGAGACGAGCCCTCCATTTGTGTTGATCACTTTCACAATCCATCACTTCCTATTGAGTTATGACGTTTGACTTGACCCGGAGGAACAGGGTCACTGTTTGAAAAGCGCAGACGCATTCGCAACGGCTCCAGACAGCTCAGCGACATCTTTGGACGCCAACTGCCCATCGCTCCATCAACCAATTAAAAACATTTATGTGGCCACAAGAAACAGTCGCAACCAATTAGTGTATGATCCCACCTTCCCTCTGATGCACGTTCCCCTCGTAGGTGCCAGGAAGTGATTACACCTCCTAATATMACTTCTGTCTCCTGCAGTCATCTTCCTGCCATGTGTGATGGATGGACTTCCTCTGTCGTTTAATGTCTGCTAATGACAGACACATGCAAGAGCACCCCCAGTTTCACGGGTCTTTCTTTGACCCCTTTTGTGTATTTCGGGGCATGACCTCTGCTGTCCAGACTGAGAAAGTTGTGTTTCTTGTCTTCAGCATGCAAGCGTCTAACCGTTCCTTGTCTGGAGACATGGTGCCTTTAACCACTTTCCAGATAAATTCTGAGTTTTGACTGTTGACTCTGTTTTTAGGGGGCTATCACAACATTTTTTTTACTCGCGTCAAATATTTAATACATCTGAGTTGGATGGCTGCAAGTCCTTTCTGCCTTGTTTGCAGTGTGCAGCTGGTTAAAAAAACAGTCCCTGATGTATAGAACAGGCAAGAGAAAGGTCACTGCCAGCTTCTTTGGACCGTATTTATGAGCCGTACACAATCGCACGCTACCTTCAGTGACAGAGCGAGTCGGAGGCATAAAGCCCAGCAGCCTTGTTAAATATTTATGGCTCCCCAGATAGAAGAGGAAAGACAAGACAAATTGTTGGGGGTGACAGATTTTTTTATGTGCTGTGGCTAAAATATGCCTCATATCGAATGCAAACAATTAATGGGAAACCCATATTTCACAATATGGATCCTGGATGGCACAGCATTTCCTCTCGTGTGTTATTTACCACTTAATATTTTTGCTTTTATCATCCTTTTTCAATTTCAGTGTCCATTCTTCCACCTTTGCTCTTCTTCCCCCTGAAACCCTGTCCCTCTTCTCTTTATCAGTCTTTCCTAGTTCCTTCACCCACTTGCCTCCTTTCCTCTCTTCCTCTCTTTTGTCTGACTGAAGTATCGGTACTCCAGAGACTGGCCAGGCGTTGATTAAGACAAGCGCTCCATATCCGCCTCCAGTTCCCCTGGGAACAACTTGCTGTGCATTCGTACCTGTCTGCTAAATCTTCTCTCCTCCAGGCGTTAAATTAGGCTCATTTAGAGGATATTAAAATGACACCTCCCTGTTTCGTTTATTTAATTTTTTTGCGATCTTTTTTGCCACCAGGTTTGCTAAAATTTCTGGAAAGCATGTTTTTTACACTCTTCTATCTTTTCCGTGTCATAAACCTCCTTTTTATTGCATTGTAGAAACAGTGATTTAAAGTATTAAATATATAAATCAGTAGATTTATTCTACTATCCCATCTCCCTCTGTACATCTCTACATTATTAATGTCTTCTAAGTGAAGCTTTTTTTATCTACGATTAGCATCAAGTGCAGTTTTTATCTTTTTTCCCCCCATTCCACTACTCATATCTGCTGTTAATGGAGGCAGATTTTGACTGAATTGCATTACATATGGAAAGGAAGTCAGATGAATAGATTTAATTGTGCCTTATAGGGAAAATTCAAGAGCTCCCTGGCTGATTTTTTTTAAATTATCAAGCAGAGATGTGACTTTCTGTAAAACGGCGAAGGGATTGCTTGTGTTGTTGTCAGTCAAAGCCAGCTTTTAGTTGTGACCTTGTTGTTGGGTGACAGTCTTCTTGTAGCCTGATCCCTGCTTCCACAAGGAAGTTACACCAATATTAAAAAGGGTATGTCACTCTGTCTATTTGAAGCCTGAAATACTTTCCGACTAGTCTCACCATTAAGCAGCGGCATGTTGCCAGAACTGAAGAAGGCGCTGTGTTACATCACGGTTTTCTGTAGTCGTTTCCTTTCTGCCTATCTGTTCTTTGTGTTTTTCACTCTTTTTCACCCTCCTCTGTCTGTCTTTACAGGAAGCTCCACTGGGAAAAACGTGCTCTTCTCCAAATACATACAGAGCAATCTAATTACTGCGATAACATTTCTGCTCGGCTGATTAACTGTTCTCCGGGTGCCTCTGAACGAGGCCGCATTTCTTCTAGATATTCCTAAGCTCCTTAGTCCTTCCCAGCTAAACTGCACTTTCACAGGAGCTTTAACTCACCCATCCACTCATTTTTCTTCCCAGCCTCTTTCATACCCAGTCTTTAACATCTATTCTCCACTGCAAAATATGCTATTTCACTATTTCTGCCATGTTCGAGTCATTCTTTTTAACCTGCTTTCTTTTCTTTTTCATCCACCCTTTATATTTGGTCTATCCAAGGCAAATAGGATGAACAGCCAGTTTTCTCATTTGGTATGAGCTGCAGCCTTTTTCCAAAATAACCTCACAGTCCAATCCCATTTCACCCCTTGCCCCTACCACTTACAACTCTAAACTCTGTGTTGCGTGTTCACAAACTTTCAGATGACGGGGATCACTTGACAGTCCTTGTAACAATTTGAGGTAGTTTGGCTTTTTTTTTTGCACGAGATGTACTGAGGCTTTACATCGTCCTTATAGGGTCTTATTTAGCCCGTGCTTCAGAGTAGGCACTTTCTTAGCTCAAGAGGAACTTTCAAGTGAGATGGGGGGATTTGATTGGTCCATACATAAGCCTTCATTGATTGGCCGAGCAAATTGAATGCCGCTCCGACGTCCACACTTTTAGGACTTCATTAGTGTCGCTGAAGTAGAAACTGCTTAACTGAATGTGTGCAGCACAAAGTACACTGATTTTTTCCAAGCTCTCCTCCTCCTCTTCCTGAAAACTCTTCTTTAAAAAAAATCAAACCAAAAACCAACACACATCTCTAATTCTTTGTTGTCCTCAATGATGACCATCAACCAAGTGATATGCAATCTTGTCCAATCTCAGCGTAAGTCATTTGACCTGACTCATACACTGTCTCAGTCTTATTAGGGGTGTCCTGATACCAGTTTATCTCAAACTGAGTACAAGTTATTCAGTCTGAGTACTCGCTGATATGGAGTGCTTACTGAGTTAGAAATATTATACAATGACTTCTTTAAGAACAAAGTATCTCTTCTTCCTTTATAGGCCCACAGCCCCTCTGACACTGKATCAAATCAAACATACAGCATGTTATATTCTGTTGTAACATTTTAAAAGAAAAATAATAAATAAGATTTTGTTTGAACAAAATCAGTTATATAGATATTGTAAATAAAAGTAATTATTCTRCATGCTAAATTGCTTACACTAACTGCAGTAACTTGAGAGCATCACTTTTTTCTAAACATATATATTTGACACAAAGATTAAAATTATAGCAAAAAAACCTTGAAATATTTGACTTTTTTGGTTTTGATGTTTGTTTTTATCATACAATCAACATCCAAAAGGACTCTTGTTTGTTTTCTTTTTTTTATCAGAGGTTATCAACATGATCCAAGCTTGTTCTGGAGATATTACTAATACTTCTTTGTTTTGTTTGTTTTTGTTTTATTTTAAACAGTATATTTTTACTTTTCAATGTCTGCTAACATGTCGCTTTAGGTTTGTAGGAGTTTTCAAATTTGCTTCAGTTTGTAGCAAGTTGTTAACCTTACCTTTTTTTGTTTTGGGGTCACATTTTTCCTTCCTGATTGAACTCTTCAGTTTTATTGTGATTAATGCAATTTTTTTTCAGTCTATTCATGTTTCAAATTATTTTTGCTTTTGTTCGGTTGTTTCTGTCGGAGCACTAAAAACAAACATTTTGACAGCAACCAGAGAGTATTTAATCCATGTTCAGTCTTGGATTAAATAATTCTTCGGTAGTCTGGGATGGTTTTTGTCTCTGGCGTTTGAGGGTGTTGCAGTTGAGCTGCAAGAGTGAGCACAGCTCAAATGATGAAACCCAGAGTGCTGTGAGTGTAAACTTGTGACTAATAGAAACCTGTAAACTGTCGTATTTTAGCTGGTGCAGACACAAGCCTGTTTATTATAAAAGTTTTGGATTCTCTTTTTAAACCTAGACAGAACGCTAAACTGTTTCCTGGAAAAAATGATCCCCCAGTGTTGTTCGTGTGTGTCACATGCTGTGTTAAGATAGCTTGCTTATCTCTCTTTGTGTGTGTGTGTGTGTGCGCGCGCTTCAGTCCAATCAAATATATGGCGACTTTGAGAGTTTCATCAAGGCTGCAAGCGAGTGATCTACTCACACAGTACACAAGAGGTAATTAATTCTTCGTCTTCCCTCTGGAAAAAGAAATGACTTTCTTTACACACACCAACGCCTACATCGCAAGCAGACGGTATTCTCACATCCTCTATAATGCCTGGCAATAACCAACCGCCCACTGACTCCCGGCTGCACCAAGAAGGAAAGCTTATTAGGGCCTCGAACAACTGCACACCTTCGGAGTTGTCACAGGTGCAGTGAGCGGAGAACTTGGCAATGCAACAAACAGGAGTGAGGAGAATATTTAAAGGGCATCGGTGATGCCTGTTTGTCTTCATGATGAGGTATTTAGCTCTCGGACTGAAATTTGACTCAGTTGTTAAGAATATTACATGTTATAGTTTTTGTCTGATAATATRAGCTAGCTCTTTTTGCTCTTTCCTGCTCTTTCCCTCCTTCCCAGAGGGCTAATTGCACAGGTCAGGTTGGTGACACCACCGCACTTGGCTAGCTGTGATCTCTGTTACATACAGGGCCTCATTAGAGCTCAGTTAACTGTGTGTGTGTGTGTGTGCGTGCGTGCGTGCGTGCGCATGCATGTGCGCTTCTTCCCCTTCTCTCCTACATAACCGAGAACGACAGCAACTACAGTTATTATTGTCGTCGTTTCTATAGCAACTTCTTAGTTTTGCTTTAAATTACAGAGTTGACTCCAGAAGGGTTTTAGTTGTATTTGATGGTTGACAAAAATGGGTAGTTTTCATGTAAAAAGGAGGAAAAACCGCAAAGAGAGTTGTCTTTTAAAATAAATTACTTTGTATTTTAAGTTTTAGRTTTAAAAAATTCAAGCTCTTGCTCAAATATAATGACAATGACTAGCAGCAGCTCTCGTGTGCAGCTGAACGTACACCGCCCCCACCCCCCCACCCCCMCCTAATGGGGGTGGGGGGGTGACGCCTGGGCGACGGCGAGAGCGGCAGGCTAATGACGACAGCGACACACTAATAATGGTTCCTAGTAGCTCCCGTGACAGTGGGGAGTGTATTAAATGGGACACCAGCTCAGACTGGCTCACCCGGACCCCCTGCGTCCCAGTAATGAGAGTTTGATGGAGTAGTTGTGTAGGTAGATAATGCTAAGTTAATGAGACGTTCTATTCTACGAGACTGTTTGCAGTTCCCTACAGAGCTACAGTGTGTACGTCGCTGAGGTTGATGTATATAGCTGTCTTCTTGAGTGTGTTTGTGTTTTTTTTTTTCTTCTCCAGATTATTGTTCGTGCGTTTCTGTGTCTGATTCTTTTTGTGTTACTGTGTGTTGCTGCCGTCTGGAACTCAACAGGAAATTAACTGTCAGCTCTCTGAGTGGCAGATCCAAAAGAAATGACAGACCCAATAAGCCAAGCAAAGATTCGTGCGAAGGTAATAAAAATTTTGAACATTAAAAGGAGGAAAGAAAAACAGTGCGGCGTCTTTAACAAACTCTGCTCCTGGCGGTGGGAAAATRTGGGAGTCTTTGGTGATGAATAAGTGATAAGGCGATGGGAGAGCGAGGGATAACCACCTCTCATGGCAGGTATGTCTCTAATTGGATGTCCCACCCCCATTTGTTGTCTTTTTTTTCCCTCCCCCTTATCTTCTTTTAGACAATACAAGTGAGGAAAAAGATCCTGTTCCTAATTAATGCAGGTATAATGATGGGTCCAGCTGTGGACCCCTGCCCCCTCAGAATGTTGATTAAGAAGCTGTGTGTGGAGGTGGGGTGAATTCACCARAGAAACCTGAAAAATTGGTCAGTAATATCCCATATTTTACCTCGTCTAACAGATGCAAAGAAGGCTATATTTTCACCCGTCTTCAGTGATTTCTATATAGTAGTCTGCTTTTGGCTAAAGCATAATGTGGGAGTGCTTAAGTCAAAATAGTTCCAAGAAAAGGAAAATAAATAAATAAATTTTGCTGCGGCAGCGCCCACACTGTTTCTGTGGCAAGTGATCTCAAGGAAGTGAGGTGGAAAAACATTAAAGCAGCAGCGGCTTAGCACCAGTGAGGGTAAAAAATAAAAATAAGAAGGGATGTTACAGTTTCTTGAACTTCCTAAAATGGTTCAAAGATCTGAGTGGGAATGTAATAGGTGCCAGTTTTGCTTAAAGGAGCACTATGCAGATTTAACACATCAAGCTTAGTGTACCAGTTATTGCTACAGCTCCTTTGCTCATGAGAATTGTTGTTTTTATACGCTTTTTATAGGAGCTCAGCACACACTCTTCTGGGGCAACTGTGGCTCAGGAAATAAAGCTGGAGTTAGGGTTGTTTGTTGAGGACATGGATTCACCAGTCCTCGTGACGAGTGGCAAATCCTGAACTTGCCCAGTAAGCGTTAACTGATGTGTGTGTGTATATGATGCAGGGCTTAAAGCAATATTTTTAAACAGAGGAAGTTTAAATGTACGTACTACAAGAGTTTTAATTGTTCATAACCCTTCTACAGAACTCCACTTTAAAATATCTAAAATATCAACAACACAAAACATGTCCCATTACATCAAACCGAGGATTAAGTTGAAAGGTGATGTAGTAAAATATATTATTTGTGATGAATAAATACTTTACCTATGGGTCCCTTGAAGGAAATGTCCCACCCTAAAGAATGATTTGAAGTATTTTTTTTCWAGCTGAACCAACAACCAACAATTACTTTGAGCAGAAAAGCCCTAAACTTTTGTTACGTTTCCTGCCCTCCAGGAAGACTTCTTTCAATACCAGCTKTGTAATCTCAATATTCAAATACAGTTTGAGGTTTCTTCTTTCAAATGGCATCAATAAATCCTTATTAGAACTTGCTAAAAAATATGATCCATATTGATTTTTCAGGGGTTCTTCCTAAATAGCAGGACAAATGGAGTCAAACCTTTGGAACTGCTCATGATAGCAGGATGATCCAGGTATCAAAATATCCCTCCGTCCATCAGTCCATTTTCTTCCGCTTATCCGGGGACGGGTCGCTAGGACAACAGCCTAAGCTGAGAGACCCAGACTTCCCTCTCCCCAGCCACTTGGACCAGCACCAGCTCATCCGGGGGAATCCCTAGATGTTCCCAGGCCAGCTGAGAAACATAGTCCCTCCAGCATGTCCTGGGTCTTCCTCTGGGCTTCCTCCCGGTGGGAAGTGCCCGAAACACCTCACCAGGGAGGTATCCAGGAGGCATCCTAACCAGATGCCCGAGCCACCTCAACTGGCTCCTCTCAACATGGAGGAGCAGCGGCTCTACTCTGAATCCCTCCTGGATGACCGAGCTTCTCACCCTATCTCTAAGGGAGAGCCCAGACACCCTGCGAAGGAAACTACGAGGTATCAAAATGTAGCTTAAAATTTTTCAGTTTTGAACAACCCTGACTTGATCCCAGATTTGATGGGATTGGTCACATATTTAAATAACTTATAAAATGTAAATGTTAGTGAACCAACTTTGGAGTGTAAAGCATCTCAAGTGCTCAACCAGTCCACTTACCATTCGAGCATTTGAACTAACTCCAGCCTGAGTGAGTAAAGCAGCTCTGGTTTCACATAAAGGCATGTCAATACCTGTTAAGTAGTGGGCTGATGGGCTGAATTATGTTTAGCTAATATGGAAACTTAACAACACTGCATGTGTAGCTTCATAGTACTTTCCAAATTATGCTATGTTTGAGTTGTATTCTCAAAATGGGAGTGTTTGGAGTTTGGTATCCAAACTAAATAATTAAATTTGAGACACTTATACTCTAACTTGTTACTTAGAAAATTCTGGAGAGACATTGGTAGAGAATCTGAAGGCAGTTGCAGAAAATACTTCTGAGGTGATGGGATAAATTGTTGAAATGAGCAAACCTCAACCAGTCATCGCTCAGAAGTGCCAAGTAGACTCACAAGTAGAGTGACTTTGAGCTGCCATCAACATCTACATGCCTTAAATCCACAATTCGTTGGCAGAAAGGGATGGTAATTGTTCCAGACTACTGTGATTTGGTCACAGGTGCATAGCTTTGGGCAGTGGAGCTGCCTGTGAAGCTAATCAGCTCTTTATCATGAAGTCTCTTTAAGCAATCCTCTGACCTTGCTAAGCACTAAATAACTTTGGCCGGACATTGAATTCCTTGTGGATTTACTAACCAGTTTGTGTATTTATGTATTTCCTGTACAGGAAACTAAGTGGGGAGTTTTCCTGGCAAACCTGGTCCTCTTTGATTCTCTTATCAGCTTGAATCATTTGGCTTTGAGATCAAAACTCAACAAAATGATTCAGTTTGGTGCTTGTTTAGCTCCATAAATGCATCAATCCATTCATTATCTTCCAGAGTCGGGTCGTGGGGGCAACAGCTTCAGCAGGGAAGCCCAGACCTCTCCTTCCACAAACACCTTCAAGGTGTTCCCATGCCATCTGAGAGACAAACTGTGTCCAGCAGTTTCTGGGTCTTTCCCGGGGTCTTCTTTCACTTAGGAATGCCTGAAAAACCTCTGTAACGATTCGTCCAGAGAGCATCCTTATGAGATGCCTGGACCAGCTTAGCTGGCTCCTCTCACTGTGCAGGAGCAGAGGCTCTGCTTTGTGTCTGTCCCTGATAACTTGAACCTATCTTTACGGGTGAACCCAGCTACCCTGCAAACAAAACTCATTTTGACCATCTGTATCCACAACCTCTGAGTACACTATCATAGGTGAGTGTAGGAGGAAAACCAACAGAGCTTCGCCTTACAGCTCAGCTCCCTCTTTAACACATGGGACTGGCACAAAGACCACAACACTGCAGAAGCTGCACCAGTCTGTCTGTTGATCTCCTGCTCCATTCTTTCCTCACTCCTGAACAAAACCCTGAGATGCTTAAACTCTGAGGCAGAACCTCACCCTCGACCTGGATAGGGSAATCCACCTTTTTCTGATTGAGTACCATGGCCTCAGATCTGGAGGTGCTGATCCTCATCCCAGCTGCTTCATACTCAGAGAACCGCTTCAGCGAGAGCTGAAGATCACGGCACTCTGATGCCAACATGAACACATCATCGGGAAAAAGCAGAGGTCAAATCCTGGGGTCACTGAGCCCTTCCGTCCCTGGCTGCATATGTAAATGCATATACTGTTTATGCCACGTATACAATAATATAAACAGGTTTGCAGAAAAATTTAGTCTCTGTAATCACCTGAGGATAAGTTTTTAGTTGTAGGTTCTAATTGCAATTCCATCCAGGTTGTATTCTGCTACTTCTGGGTTGAGAAATATGTAATGTTCATGCATATTCCAAAGGCAATGTGTCTGGGTATTTTCAGGGAGGCTTGAATGTCACAAGCTGAAAATGGGATTTTTAGGATGCAGGAAAGGTGAACAAAAAGACATTTTCTATTTAAGAAAAGACTAAATGTATTTGTAAACAGAACGTGTGTCATGATGCCACACAAGTGGTGTAAGAATCAGGTTTTTCAATTTAGGTCTTGTAGAATTGAACTTAATGGGCAGAAATAACCTTTAAATATTAAATCAAAAGAAGATAATTGGATTTCCTGCCTTTTTATATTTGTTTTTTTCCTTAAAAAACAACTTAATGTTCTAATCTTACCTGTGCTGGACAAGAATAGTCCGTACAGATAAAAGTGGAGCAAAGTATATGATCTGAAAACAGCTCTAATTGGATTGCAGGAGGCTGCCAGGCCGACGTAGCATCTCCATCCAGGTTTCCACTTGGCCTGGCTGGGGGCTTAGCATTCAGGCCACGTATCTGCCTGTAGCAGTAATGAGAAGTGCCTCGCTGTTAATGAGATAAAYACAGACATTAGATTGGCTCAGTGGGGTGCTCAGAGGAAAGAGGAGGGTGAGAGAAATAGTGGAACGCGTTGGAGGGCAAAACGAAGGAGGGGTGGACAAATATGACATATTTAGCAGGAAATACTTGGGTAATTTCTTGAAAGAGTGAAGTTTGGCTTCATTATAACTTGAATTGAGTTGACGAGTTTATTTCAGCTGCAGAATGGGAGAAGAGGCGTTTCAGAGCAATGATAGTTTTAATGGTGGAGTTAACACACAGTGGTGCTAACGGCTAATTCAGTGAATAAAATGTTTAAATATACACACACTCCAAATGCTTTCTGACAACTGTATCCCTGAGTAGTCCACACCACCCACCCTACTAAAACCCCCAAATACCCACCCTCGTGTTTACCAATCATCTAATGTACTCAYAAGATTCAATTTTCTAAAATTCTATTTGACAGTTTATTGAGTTGATTTTGCTAACATCTAAAGTCTGTGCCAAAGTTTTGAGCAAAAATTGCATTCCAATTGTAGCACTGAATATACAGGTGCTGGTCAAAAAATTAGAATATCATGAAAAAGTAGATTTATTTCAGTAATTCCATTTAAAAAGTGAAACTTGTATATTATATTCATACATTACATACAAACTCATATGTTTCAAATGTTTATTTAGTTTAATTTTGATGATTACAAATGACAACAAATGAAAATCTCAAATTCAGCATATCAGAAAATTAG
>NW_013952597.1:617795-627383 GCF_001266775.1 Austrofundulus limnaeus
CATTTGTAATCATCAAAATTAAACGAAATAAACATTTGAAATATATGAGTTTGTATGTAATGTATGAATATAATATACAAGTTTCACTTTTTAAATGGAATTATTGAAATAAATCTACTTTTTCATGATATTCTAATTTTTTGACCAGCACCTGTAAGATATTCTACTACCACACCAAATCTTGTTATTTTTGTGTTTGTCACAGTTGATTAGCTGTGCCAGCCATCTTCATTCATGAGATATTTTGCTGACAGGCACATGGTTGCACGTAGACAAGTGGAAACACGTGCAACATGCGGTAACAGCCTGTAAAACTATAATAAAAAAAGAAAATTAGCAATTTTCTGCAAATAACAAAAGAAACAAAACCAATTTTTCACTAATTTGCAATTTTGAAAGCAGTTTGTAAAAAAACAACAAAACTAAACACTATTTTTTAGCCAAATGTGAAATAAAAAATGGAGGAAAATAAATCATATTCCAAAATGCAAACCTTACATTACAACATTTTTCAAGCACAACAACAGAAAACTACCAACAAAACACCTCAACCTTTAGCAGAATAAAGTATGATATTAACAAGTGAAGAAAAATCTTTTTTTTTCTTTTAAATATCTGCATATTTCAGGTTTTGCTGATGTTAATTGTTTCTACAATGTTTTGTGGGTTTGTTGTGATGTTTTCTACCTCAGGGCCTCTTTTCAATTCACCCCAAATTAATTCTCGTAAATGTCTTGTTTAAATCGTCCAGGTTCGGGAAGAAGAAAGATGAAAAGAGCAAAGACGCAGTGAAAGGATCAAAGAACAAACTGGATGCCCTGAGTGAGGAGGAGCAGGACCGGGTCCCTGACAACAGAGATGGGTAAGAAAAGATGGATTAGTTTAAAAAATGTTTTTAATATCTGTGCTGCTTCATGAGTAACAGAGTCCCCCCCTCTCAAACAGCTACGACCCACGGTACCAAGAGATCCACTCGGGTTACACCACCCCCGACCGGAGCTCCCTACCTGATGTGGAGGACGACGACAGCGACCCCCACTACGCCCGAATCAACAAGTACCGCCAGCCGCCCTCGCCGCTGTCCCTCAGTCGCACGCCCTCTCCGGCGATGCCAGCAGGGGGGCAGAACTTACCTCAGGCAACACCCAATGACATTGAAGGCCTCTACGCTAAAGTGAACAAGTTCAGACCGCCGCCCACTTCGCAGAACCCRCCACAGGCAGACAGGTGAGCGTGGGTTAGAGCTTTTTCCTCCAAACTTTCTGCTGTTTAGTTTCTTTATTTAATCTCTTAGTTGTTATATGTGTGTGTTTTACACTTATGTGTAAACAAACAGCAACCTGTCTACATTTATATTCTGAAGCCGAAAAAAATGCATAAAACATGAGTGAATACAAATATCCAGTCATGTCATTAGACATGTAGGCTGGCTTTACCAGGTTGTTAAATAAAACATCTTTARAGTAAAATGGATCAAAAATATGATGATATAAACTCTAAGAAAATATTAAGAAACGTCTTTTTAACCTGTGCAGCAGGTTCAGTTTGTCTCTTATTCCTTTAATTTTGTCACCCACTTCCTCGTCAACTCAGTCACACACAAAATTACAAATTCCAGGTGCAGCAAAGCACATCTCTGAAAGGTCTGCGTCTCCTCCCCTCTCTCCTCCTTCATGTTGGAAGATGAGTCATCGTAGGCCACCAGCTGGGTCTCAGTTCACGCTTGGTTCAGAAATCCTTCAAGTAGCCACCTCTCCATGCAGATACAAATGTTAAATCAAAGGCCTGGTATTCCCCGAAGGACTGCACGTCTCCYCTCGTAGGTTCTAAGAGCAAAGCTGAGTCGAGCGAAACTAAAAGGGCCATAAGTTCATCCTGTTGAAGTCACTGTGRTCAAACATGGAAAGGAAGGTTTTTGCACAATGCCGTGCTCAGATTACACGTAGTGAGTGACGCTCATCTCCTCCTGAGTCGTTGTCATGTTTGTGTTGGCTAACATCAGTTAGCTGAGACGTACAGCTAATGACATGGACATACRTACGCTCCAACATATCCCGAGTCTTACCTGGGGTCTCCTCCCAGTTAAACATGCCTGAAGCACCTCCCTMGAGAGGTGTCCAGCAGTCATACTTACCGGATGTCTGAACTGCCTCAACTGGTTCCTCTATGTGGAGGAGCTTTACTCAGTCTCTTCAAGATATCTGAAGTTTTCACCCTATTTAGAACAGCCCCGTCAACAACTCCRTCCAAAGCTGTGAAATGGTCTCTCATTGTCACAGWTGTGTGATGAAAATTGTGGCAATTTCTTCTCATAAGGCTCGGGCCAACGTTTTACACACAAGCGAATGTGTCGAGTTTTGTGTGATTTGTTAGGGTTAGAAAAACGTTCAGAGTCAGACAACACTGATGTCATTTTGCTTCAACTACGCTGCTTCCAGAAGGCAGCTGCTGTACGTCCACACAAAATGGTTAGTGTGGATGAGGATTTGTCCGAGGTCATCAGAAAGTCCCTTCATCTACAGTATATGACACTCCCTGACACTTATGAACTTATCAAAGGTGTTTTTTTTACACCACGGTATTAAAATATGGTGATGACTGTATTTAAAATATATGATGGTGTGAGTCACGTGAGGTGATTCGCCAAATTTCCACAAGACTGCTGTGGAAACTGAGACATAAACATTCAAGGGTCTTTTGGAGAGGGCAGAGCAGAGACACMCTGGGCAAGTTTTTAAAAAATACAAACTGTGGAGTGAGGTAGTGACAGACACATTACTCACAGGCCTTTAAGGGAGAGTCCTGCTACCCAGAGGAGAAAACTCATTTTGACTGCTTGTATCCACAATCTTATTTCAGTCACTACACAGATTTGAGACCATAGGTGAGGATAGGTACGAAGGCCGACTGGTAAGAGAGCTTTGCTTTACAGCTCAGCTCCCTCTTCACCACAACAAACCAGCACAGAGTCCACAATACTACAGAGGCTGCACCGATTCATTTATCCRTCTCATGCTCYGTTCTTCCCTCACTCGTCAACAAAACCATGAGAAACTTAAACTCCTCCACTGGAGGCAGAACCTCACTCCCAAMCTGGACCCTGCCTTTTCCAAACGAGGACCATGACCTCAGGTTTGGAGGCRCTGATTCTCATTCCAACTCCTTCTGGACTTGGTTGTTTTTTAACTTAAATTTTAAAGTTTGCTTTTTAGTTATGGTTAACAGAAAAATGCATACTGGATTGTTTTAAAGTACTCTAATAATAAATATATTTGACTTAGAGGAAATATATATTGTAAATAAGGATATTCAGATGTCAGAACAGTTGATTTTAATTCTGACAAAGGCTTCATTTCTTCACTGATTTTTCCCACGGAAATCTTTGAAACCTTAACTGAGCTGCTTCTGTTTGTGAAAGCGGGGGAAAAAAGTAGCAAATCTGGAGAGGATTCTAATGCAAATTCATAATTTCCTGTGTGAAATAATACGAGCCACATTAAAACTTCCCTCAACTTAAACTCTCTGACAGAAATTACTATTGACTTGCAAATCAAACACTAAGCCCCCAGACGCCCAATCTCGTCCAGAAATAGACGATTCTGGAAAAAGAGGAAGAGAGAGGAGAAGGTTGGACATGGAGAGGAGACAGATGGGAATGGAAAGAAGCAACAGACGGGAGGGAAAGAGAGACAAGAGAACGTTGGAGAGAAAACGAAGGGAGCCGGCGCCAAAASCGGAGAGAAACTAAAATGTAAGGCAGGGTAAAAATGGAGAGAGGAGAAGTGACAGAGGAGTTGATGCACATAAAGAGGAGGGGGGATAATTAGCCACAGTCTAGCAGCCTGACAGATCTGTTAGACCACTTTAGCTCTCATCCACTAGTGGTGGGTACTTCATTACCAGCCTGTTTTCTCCCTGTCCTCCATATTCTCCCTCAGACTCTTTCTGCCTCTGAATCTCCAACACTCAYGTCACCCGTCTGTTTTCACCTGTTTCTCTCTTCTCTTTTTTTATACGAGAGCCTTTGGATGGATGATAAATCCTCTGCAGCTTATTGCTGTCTTTTAGAAGAAAGATCTTTAATAAAACAGTCAAGTTATAATTATACCAAACATGCTTGTATTGAACTAAATTGTGGATTAAAAMAAGTTGCAATAATTTGTAAAAAAATTCTTTAGCTAAGCAGCTGAACTGAAAGCAAACCTGCATAAAACATGGTTACTGTGGTTGTGTTTAATAAATGAAAGCAAACTTAATTAAAGGTCCAGCATTCCTTCAAGGAATGCATATCACCTGCCAGAGTTTTATACCAAAATTATTACATGTTAACRTATTATTTTGATGTCGTAGCTGTTTTGGTCCGTCTTTGTGCAAAACTATTATTTTTAATCTCATGGAGTTCTACGCAGCGAGTAGCACTTATGTGTGACTTTCAACTACCACCACACCAAATTTAAGCTCAATATCTGTAAAATTGACAAATTTATATYTAATTTTGTGCTGATTCCAATGGTTTCTTTCTGAGAGTTKTTGTTAAAATTTGTCCAGTGGTTCATTAAATACTTGGTTAACAGACAGAAAACAATGGAGAAGGCAGATGAGTATATCAGAACTACTCACTGGTATGAGGTAAATTTGTTTATTCTGATTAAGGCTGCATGATGTATTAAAAGTTTATTGTAAGCACCATGTCAATGTTGTAAAGGGTTAATCGTATGAGCATCCAGATAACCAGTTTTATCTCAAACCAAGTACAAGTACTTGACCCATGAAGCGTAAGAACTTGAACCTCAATCTTAATAGTTACTTAGATTTATTTTACCATTCATAAATGTAAACATAATAAAAATGAAATTAWATAATACAAATTAAACTGCAAGTAGTTTTAAACAAACAACTAATATACAAAGATCAGCCTCTCCCCAGCATGAGGGGATGTTAACCTGCCCTGCAGGGTGCAGACGTAGCTTTGCAAGTCCAAAATAAACTAAAGAAGGACTTTGATTAAAGTGACATTCAGGTGCATAAAAGTAAAAAAKAATCCATTGTTTGAAATCTTGYTGGATCCAAAAGTTCCAATAAGAGTTCTACACAATCAAAACAAACATGAGAGAACGAGACACAATGGATTATTACCATAATTCAATGATTTATCATAAAATGCCTWAGCTAATGCTAGCATAACTGATTGTAAACTAAATAAACTTATAGACAGTTGATTAGTCACTGAAAATAAGATTTATGAAGCATCAAGCTGACGCACAAACTAGCTTTCTGAATCTTACCCATCTGCAGAGGACAGCTGTAGCGTGTTGGTGTCTCAGGATGTGATGATGTTTTTGCTGCCGCTGTTCTGAAAGAAAGTAAAATGACCGAGTCTGCATTTTACTTTCTTAGGTTTATTTTCAGTACAATGAAACAAACTTTGGAAAGTTTAATTCTCGTTTTTTCTCTTTGACGAGATCATCTTTCCATTCCCCCATTATCACTTTTTTAATTTGCTTGCTGCATCGTCTTCTGTGGTTTACAGACGTCACCTCTTCTTCAGTAGGAAACAATGTAAGCACAGACAATAGAAGTAATTCTGCCCCCAGCAGTTCATGTATTGCACTGCAGTTACAAATGGACATTTACATGAGTAAATAATRTGATGCATCAACATTAAATTCCACATTGACTCATTCTTATAACCAATGTTGTCTGTTTTGTCGACTGTTGCTACTCTAGTCTATTTGGAGAACATGAGATGTAATTTGTACCGGTTGCTGCTGCGTCATCACAAAACAACCTTTCCAAAAACAGAACAGATGACTGCAGAATTGCATAGCTTTAAAAAAAACAAAGTGGCACAGTGGCTCAGTAGAGCTGATGCCTTTCAACAAGAAGGTCACCGGTTCAAATCCCAGCCCGGGGACCTTTCTGGGTTTGCATGTTCTCTCCGTGCATGCGTGGGTTCTCTCCGGACACTCCAGCTTCCTCCCACAGACCAAAAACATGACTGTTAGATTAATTGATAACTCTAAATTGTCCCTAGATGTAAGTGAATGGTCGTTTGTCTCGTTTGTCTCTATGTGTGTCTCTATGATGGACTTGCGACCTGTCCAGGGTGTACCCCGTCCCTCGCACTGTGACTGCTGGATATGGGTACCAGTGACCCCCGTGACCCTGAAAAGAAGTGGGTATAGATAATGGATGGATGGATTAAAATAAAACCCCTTTTTTTCTTTTCCTTTTTTTTTTACACAAGACGTCATGACATCTTACATTCTCTRCTTCTTTTGTTCCACCACCAGCAGTTTTCACACCAGGTCACTYGTACACAAAGTCCATACATCTGAGCCCAACAGGAGGTTGGGACCCCTTTTATTCGGGCGGACACACATCTGGATGCACAAACTGTCAGAAATAAACACACACACACACACATTGCCACTGACATGTAATATATCAGATTGGAAGCCCGCTGTAACCTAGCAACAATGCTGCGTGCGGTCTGAAGGAGGAGTATTACAACATGTGTACTGTAAATCCACACGTTCAGGTTTTACAGCTTTGGTTTCAGAACACCTTATAGGTTCTTTTTATATGAGTTCTGTGCAATAAGCTGAAACGATATGGATGGTTTTAATGATATCGACATCATTGCGTGGTTTTGTCGACTAAAACAAACAACGGCACCTCCCTTCTTGTCAAGAACCTCAGCAGTGGACTTTCCAGCACTGTCTTTCCTAATTTACTGTCAGACATTTTCATTAGGCCTTCAACGGCAGGTGTGTACGCTGATGAGCGTCACATCTGATTAGAGCTTCGCTAGAGGCCCGACCTGTGGAGAAAAAAGGTTAGCTATGCTTGTCAAATCTTATTAGCCGGAAGGCAGTCTTTGTAGCTCGAGCAAGAATCGGGGAGATGAGATGAAAGAGGAACGAGGCCAGAGAGCAGAGATGAGAGGACTCCTGAGAGGCGTGTTGTTAAATCTGCCACTGTGCTAAGAAAAGCACGGCAAAGGTGAGCTTGTAAATGACACATCAGTGAGCACGTTGGTGAATTTCTGCMGTGGTTAAACCGTGAGTTTTACATGCTTCTAGGTTTACCTGACATTGTGACAAAGTGGACTTCTTAAATCACTTTAGACAMGCGTGACTAATTATTGAAATGTTTGAGGACGGCGCTACACAAGCTCTTAGATCTGGATTTGTTGGGTCATGTTTCAGCTCCTGAATACTTTGTTGTGTCACAAAGGAAAGTTTCCTCTGCTAAGACTGAGGCACTGCAAAAACCAGCTATTGTTTAGAGATTTTCCTCATTAAGACAGATGTTAAAATAGTTGGTATAACAACCGGAAWAAGATCTTGTTTTCTGCCATGTGTTCAGTTGTCAGACAGCATCTGCCTAAGAACAAAAAAGAAAAAGCAGTTGCTTTGAAACAGCACATCATTAAAGTCAGCTGTACTTGTCTTCTGTCACTTTATTAGTGAGCTCTCAAAGCAATTAAAACATTTTCTCCTTTGCCTTCAATCATCTTCCAGTGAGTTTAAAATAACCCACTAATTTGGAAGTTTCTGATTTTTACATTCTAATTAAAATGCAACCTCCTTCAGAGTCCAGTGTGAACAATCCATGGTCCTGAAGTGACGTCACACACAGCACGCTGTTTACCAAAGGAAATATAAATGCTTACATGCTAGCATGTGTGGATCCATTCTGAAGTTGTGCAGTCAGAGCCGRTGGAGTTATTCACTGCTCTGCTTGTTTTGACCAATGTTTACATTTGATCATACCGCTTCCCACTTACTCACATACAGCACTGTACTTTTCAGGGTTCCCGCAGATCCTTAAAAAGTCTTAAAGGCATTGAATTCATCAATCCAAAAATAAGGCCTTATTTAGCCTTAAAATGTCTTAAATCAATCTTTCACAGGTCTTAAAAATGTTAGGTTTAAGAATGATGATTGTATTTGTCTCAAATAAAAAAAAACTGTTAACATTTATTTAGTTTTTAAAAATTATTTACCATTTACCATATTTTTTTTACATTTGTGTTTATTGTGAAGTTGGTCTTAAATTTAATTTCAAGTGTTATTAAAAAGTCTTAGATTTAACTTTCCTTAYGCTGTAGGAACCCTGCTTTTGTAGCAGGAGTGACTGAAAGTAGAAACAAACTCATGTTAGAATACAATCCAACACATTTGCTAYATCCTTGTTAGCTTGTAAACAACAGTTGACTGCAGTGGCTTTGAAAAACAGATTTTGTACCACATTTGAAAAGGACCTAGGTTTGATTTGAAAGAAAGTATTTGTCACGTTCAGACTRACTTCAAATAATCAATGTAGGTTGCAAATGAGAAGAAAAATGAGATTCGGGTCACTTTTGAGTGCCGTGAGAACGTAGCCTTAATTGTCAAGATGGAGATACAAAGCTCTGTCACTTTGTAAGGGACACAAAAGTGTAGGTCTGATTCAAATTTGCTACTTAGAAAAGTTTGAAAGATCACTCTGCAAAACATAAAACCAGACATTTTGAGGCTTAAGTGTACTCAGATTCTTCCAAGATGATAACATTTCTGAGTATAATTTGATTTTGTTGAAAGTCAACTAGAAAAAAATAATGTTTTAGATTCTATCATGGCTTTTAGTTTAGAGCTCCCCTGAGTTTCTATCTGAACCCATTTCCAATATCACAATGACCTCACACTTGGATGGGAACGTTCATCTGGTATACAAGCTAAAAGAATTTCAAGTGTTTTGTTCAAATCAGCAGCAGGAACAAGTCACCAAAGCAGCCGGCAGCGGTGCACACTTCCTAATTAATCTGCCCTCAGCAGCTAACACCACAGGACCAAGGCTTTTCCTACACATTGTCTTTTTTAGGTTAGTGATCATACCCAGTTGTTTTCTCTTTTACTCTTTTTCCATATTGGTCTTTCTGTTGCTGTTGCTTCTTCTGATGCTTTTTTTTTCTTTCCTTCAGTCTTCTCCACCATTAATCTCCATCCTCTTTGTGCTTGTTTTTCTCCTTTCTCTCAGAAAGCTCTTAGATCAACTTGCTCAGTCAGATGTTCTGAAATACGGATGAAAGGAAATATTTGAAAGGGAAACGGCATCTCTCTTAAGTGGTATCAAATTCAGARGTAGAATTATTATAACAAAAAGCACTTCATTGATACATTGCTTACTTTGTAGTTTTCACATATTTGGCAGTCRGACTGCATCGTCTGCAGTGTTTTCCTGCTTTAAAACAGTAGCTCACTGAAGGAACTTATAAGCCTAGTTTAGCTCACTAATGGTGCAGCGTTTTTTATTTTTTTATAGCAGAGGATAGCTCAACGATCATTCCAGTAAGCAAAACTTTTAGATGGAGCTTTTTGGGTAACACTTTCTTTTACTGTACCCTTATTACCATATAATTACAAGGTAATAACAATTTTATTAAATGGTAATTACTTCCTTATTACCATGTAATTACATAGTAATTAGGGTAATTTTTTTACTATGTAATTGTCTGCAGTAATGTAGCACTTACCTGGTAATGTATTACAATTTGCTATGCAACACCTAAATAAGTAGTGGGTAATTTGGACAGTTTTAAAG
>NW_013952597.1:628518-629984 GCF_001266775.1 Austrofundulus limnaeus
GTTTGTTTGTGCTTAATATGCGCTGCTGCACTTGGTAAAAAGAAAAAGGGGAGGGGGGGGCCCGACTCGCTCCAAGTTCCGACACCAGGAAGTAGAGTTTTATAAAGATAGTCATTCCGTGAAAAACTCATGAATGGAGATAAAACAGACATTGTGCACAGAGGAATCTGACTGATAAAAACTGTGGAGCTAAACCAGAACAGATGGGGACAAATACGTCGGGTGAAAGTGGTGTGTTTTTTTTTCTGCAATGATTGTTGGCTGTTGCGGGGCGGGGGGGGGATCTATGCAGTGACGTATGGTTCAGTGGGAGGGGGGTTTCCCAAGCTCGGCGCGGGGTGTCTCATTGACTATRAAGAGTCTGTGCAAAAATGACTGCCGATCAACCACGTGACCGCGCGTCGACCCGTTGGCGTTGGAGCGAGTATGTTTCAGGCTTAACAAGCACAACACATTGACTGTGTTTGATTTAAAAACTGTGATTGAGCAATCAGGTTGATTAAAACAATGACATAATTAATGTCTTCTGAGCAAAGTTGCATCATATCCCCATCATAAATCAAYGAACAGGACAGTGTGGAATTTATTCACGTTTTAACAGTTTGCGGGCCGGCCAAAATACAGTCGCAGGCCAGAAATGGCCCAAGAGCCACCAGTTGAAGTAGACTGACTCCTCCACCCTTTTGTATAAATATTTTTAACGTCAGTCTTTTGTCACGCTGATCATTAAACACATTTGAAGTCTTTTCAGGAACCGTTGTGTTTACACATCTGGCCCGAGGCAAACARCAGCTTCTATTAGCAGCTGATGACRGCAAGATACAAGTGTGTTTAAACACACATACAGTAAAAAGGACAGGCATTTACTATAAGAATAGACTTTAGAAAGCAGCCAGCCTATCAAACTGCTGCTCAACAAACCACCAGCCCCCCTTCACCCTCTACTAATGCTTTACCCACAATCAGCCTCTGTCTTCAGCCATTAATATGATAATATTTGTCGTTGTCGGTGATGGAGGCCGCGGCATAATGAGATAATTACAGTGTTGTTTCATTTGGAGAGTGACACGTACGCTCAATCAAAATGGCAGACCTAATTACGAGCCCAGGGATTGGCTAATGGGATTGTTGGAGGAGTGGCAGCGTGCAAAATAAGACTCAACCTGCAGCCGTTCTTCGACTACTAGGGATGGGCTGGCTGCGTGTTCACTTGTGTGATGCGAGATGAATAAGTTCAGTAAAAGAAAAACAAAGATTTCATGGTGAATGAAATGTATCTTAAAAGACAACATGGAGGCATCCATCATTATAAAACAGAAGCAGCCCATCAGGATTTTCACGGCAGCACAGAAACTTTTGAAAGTTGTTCCCTCGTGGCAGGGAATCAGCACCAAGTTTGGTTCCAGCATTTTCGGCTCTAACACACACACACACACACACACACACACACACACACACACACACAC